>NC_045776.1:6316212-6619242 GCF_008692025.1 Phocoena sinus | reverse complement strand
TAGGCTCACCAGAGTCAAAATTTCTTTGGAACTAAGCCCTTGTTTAGTTCAGTAAAACAAGAGTTCAACTCACAAGATTAGAGCCTTCGCGACTGTCGCGTCAAATTGTTTGCATCATTAGCGTGGTCTGCTGAGTATGGTGTACAGAAAACTCCTTCTGACCCAAACCTCTATTTTTCTTGTGACTAATATTTAATTAAGCATTAATAAATACCAAAAAAGTGCCTGAAAGGAAGGCAATAGCATTCATCTTTGCAGTTACAGAGGGAGATAATCTTTCTTGATATATAGCATACACACCCTCCTGTACTATTTATCTTGGAATTTTCCCCTCAGATTTTTAAACTGTCTTAGAACAAATAATTCACTTACAAGGACAGTACATTTTAATAACAAAATGGGGGCAAGAACTCAGTTTCAACTGACCTGAAATGCTTTTAAAACTCTGTTAAAATGTTTCTTCCTCTTTAATGTGAGGACTTGGGTCGTCGCTATGGCTGTGTCTACACAGGAGATAAATCAGAGCCACCCTGGGGATGATCCTGTGGGACAGAGAGAAGAGACTTAGAGCAATCCCACTGTGGCTTCTGGTGTCTCCTCTGGGACACACAACTGCTATTTCTCCAGCATCTTTATTTACATTTACATACATGGAATTTTCCCAGGCTGTGCACGCCTGCGTGATTTGCATCAAGTTTAAGAATTAGAGATTCACAGATTCTTGTTTTAGTAATGAAAGCCCTGATTTACTGAGCAAGGGGCACTCGGTGTCGTGTGCAGGGGTTACATTTAAACTTCCCAACGAATCTATGAGAAACGTGTTCTGATCTTTGTTTAAGGAAAATAAGTTGTATAGTTGGTGGAGGGTGTGAAGCAGAGGGTGTGGCTGCCTCGGTGGCCTTGCTCTTAACCTCTAGGTTTAAGTCACAAGCCCAAGGGCGTAAGGCTGGACAGTGGCAGAGTGAAGTGGAACGAGGTCCCTTGTTTATAATTCAGTGTTATTAATGGCATCGTACTCATGCTGTTTGTAGAGATTCAATATTCCTGATGGAAATAGGGATTGACATATACACACTATTCTGTATGAAACAGATAACTAATAAAGACCTACTGTAGAGCCCAGGGAACTCTACTCAATACTCTGTAATGACCTACATAGGGAAAGAATCTAAAAAAGAGTGGGTATATGTATAATTGATTCACTGCTGTACAACGGAAACTAGCACAACACTTGAAATCACCTATACTCCGATAAAACATTGAAAAGAAAAAGCTTTGCTTCGTAGGTCATGATGATTCTGTATCTAGGTCAAGGATAAGCAACCTGTAGGGCAGAAGCAGCGGCAGGTAGCATCATTTTCATGGCCTCGGCTGTGCAGCGTCTAAGGGCGGCCGGCCCTGCGCCCTCCTGCCTCCCCTGCCTGTGCTCCCAAAGGTGAGGTGACCCTCACCACCCCTTTTCAAGAATTCACACACTGTGGCTTTAAACAGTAAGACTTCTAATGACTAATGTCACGGTAGCGGCATACCTACGTGGGTGGGACATCTAGAAGATAAATGTTCCATGGAAGAATCCCTTATTTACCTTGCACCTTCTAAGCAGCGAAATCTATGCTGAAATAATAGGTATGTAGGGATGGATAGACCGGGGGGGAGGAAGAAAGGGGGAGGAGAGGAAGGTATTTAAAAACTCAAATCATAAGCATAAGATGATGTTTACAATAGGGTTGAACTCTGTGAAATGAAAACTCGTTTTGAAAGCTAGTTTATAGTTAACATAGCCTTGAACGTCCTCAGTCATTGACTTTTTGTGTTCACTTCTGGTTCCTCCTCTCCAAGAAGCTGGGCTCACACTTCAGTGAGTTGAGCCTCTGCTTTAGTTGTAGTTGGAAACCTTCTACCTTCAGAATTGTCCCAGGGCTGTGGATGCCCTTTTGGTCCTGTGGTGCCATTGCTGGGATGGAAGGGTTTTACACTTGAGTCCAGTTCTTTTCTTTTTTTGGCCGTACGTGGGCCTCTCACTGTTGTGGCCTCTCCCGTTGCGGAGCACAGGCTCCAGATGCTCAGGCTCAGGGGCCCAGCCGCTCCGCGGCATGTGGGATCTTCCCAGACCAGGACACGAACCCGCGTCCCCTGCATCAGCAGGCAGACTCTCAACCACTGCGCCACCAGGGAAGCCCTTGAGTCCAGTTCTTAATGTTTGAATCTGAAGTGGCTCAAAGCTCACTTTACCTTGGACTTTGCTTCTCTCTGAAACACGGAATAACAGGCTGGTGGCTTGGTTTACTTCTTCAATGTGGGAACGATGTGCCCCTTGACTGACGTCTAACTCTCCGTCTCAGTTTTTCTGTCGTGTGTGCGAGTGTATGTGTGTGTTCTCTACCCACTTGAGAGCTCTCTTGGTGGGACAGAAGATGAGTCTTTGTCCCTTCCTCCCTCGTTAGGATGATTCATAGGCATGGAACCTGCGCAGAAGAGGCTCCGCCTTGCACAAGTCAGGACTTGCTCTGTAAAATTTTGTTGCAGTCTTTTGAGATCAGTATTCTGGGAGTGGCTCTGGGCTGACTCATTGAGACAAGATTAAACGATGTAAATCATCTTAATATTTTCGTATTTTAGTAAAACCCTTGTGTTTTCAAAATTCCTAAATAGTGCATTTAAAACAACAATTTCTTTCCCTAGATAAATCTTAATACATTTAATTAAGACTTGGAGGTTATAAGCAGGTTATAATTAAACAGGTTATAAGAAACTGTGAAGACATGTTATAAAAATTGTTATTACATTTCATTGTTTCCCTTGTATGTAGAATAATTCTTGATGTGTGTACATAGATAACATGTACATATGTATATGTTATCTATGTACATATGTATTAGAAATATATATACATGTTAGAAATAATTGTAAATGTTTGAATTTTTTTTTTTTTTTGCAGATGGGAATTTTTTGCTCAGGAACTGGGTCTTCTAAACCGGATTCGGTTGATGACAACATGGGGACAAGTGTCAGCTTTCAGCCTCAGTTTCCCCTGCTGAACCTCCACAACGTGGTAAGTTAGACAATGTCTGTGATTTATTTTGTGTCTAGTACACTTTTTCTTTGCGAAAGGAATTCATGGAGGACTGTGGAAGTTACAACGGCTTACTTAATTTTAATTACAGTGAATTTTCTTTGACGTATTTCTTTGGAATCTTGCTCTGTTGGGTTTGAAAGAAGAAGAGTTATTAGTCATGGTTTTTGGTCTTCCTGTGTGGCTGTTTTATTAGCTGCCTTCCACTGGCTGTTTCAAGTCGAGCGGTGAATCTCGTGACTAGTACATGGCATCCTGGTGTGATCTTCTTGAAATTGGGAGGGTTTAACCTCCCCATAAAATATCGGGTACATTTCCATGACCAGGATGTGTGTGTTTAAGTCTTAAGAATGGAAATAGTCTCGTGAATTTTTGTGCCTAACTTTTCATAGAAAGGGAGATGGTTCTCAAGGAGAATCCTCTCCGACTGTGTTTACAGATCTCATCAGCATTGTCTGATAGAAAACAGAATCTATAAAGTAAGAATTTTGTGATAATGTTCATTCAGCTTTCTAGCATGGTTAAGCAGTCTACTTGGTGTGTAATCTCCTCCCATGGGAGGCTGCATTTATAGGCCTTTTGTACAAATTACGGGACAGATTTCTGTTCCTTGTTTCAAATGCGAAGCTAAAGAGTATATTTACGCATAATTGATACTCTCACTGTAGCAGAACATTTTTGTTAATATTTTAGACTCTGATGAGCTTCAACCTTCAAATTAATATTGGAGTGAATTTCAATCTATTCTTTCAAATTCTGTTTTGTACATTATATATTCACTGAGACTAACACTGCATCTCTACTATGTTTAAGACAGGAGCTGCAAAAAAAATTGGGGGCAAAAACCATGTTCAATTTTATTGAAAATATTTCCTTACGGATTTGGCATTTGGGGTGGATAAAATGTTATATTTTGAAACAGCATGATATGTCTTATTTTCATAATATTTGGAATAATTTATACATGCAAAAACATATTTGGACAGCTCAGTAGGAGAAAAACAATCTGTCAAGACTGATAATATTGTGTAAGCCTTGTAAACATTTCAGCAAGTCTTCCAACTGTTTCGGGAATAATTGTGCCCGTGTAAGTTGATGAACAAGGGAATCAGTAAAAATAGCTGTCATGATGAAATACAGCCTGTTCTTCAATAGATGATTGGCTATTTTATGTTGCCATGGCTGATTCTCCACCTTCTCTCCAGTGCTATTTGGATAGATAATTTCTTCAATGAACCAGGAAGTATAAATCAGAAATATATTGAGCAAATTGTGCAAGGTGCTTCAGAGAAAGAATAATTCCTCTGGTAACATTTTGTAGCTTCATGCTAATGAGGAGAGTCTTCAGCTAGCAAGAGAGCAATTTAGGCCACAAAGTAGAGGTAACTTAGTAACTCAGAGAAGAAATGAACACTGAAATCTTTGCTGGAATGTTTGGGGCTTTTTCAGTGTCTGCTAATAAGGCTTCCTGCTTAGTTATCCATTTACTTGGCCCTCGCTAGCTTAAGGCTTGATTTTAAAACCCGAAAATCTCCCTTAGTTGAAGGAGTGATGGGGTGAGGCAGAGGAACATTAAAGGAAACAGTACAAATGAGGTCTGTTAGCAAATGATCAAAAGCAAAATGTGAAGAAATGTTAGCAGGAAGAGGAAGGTTATCCTTTTCTAACTCAGGCTAATGATTTTTTTTTTTCCTTTAGATTCAACTAAGGATCTTACCTCAAAGCCCTTGAGTGAGAGGCTTTTATTCTTGTTTTGGTTTTAAATTTTATCCTCAGAATGAAATTTCTAAAATATATAAACAACGTGGAAAGAACAATGAGTTAGACATTGAAGGGCTGAGTATATTTTGGGGGGCTGTGCCCTTAACTAGCTGTTGTACTTCGCCAGGATGAATACCATCATCCCTAGAATGAGAATATGGCCAGTAGGTTTCCTTAGCCTATAACACGATGTTACATTTCTTTGGAATTATACCACCCTATTAACTGTGTTAAAGCATCTTTTCTGTTTGGAGGGTTCATTTACTTATGCTTGCCTGGTTTAGCAACATGATTTGGGATCACTGTATATTCCATTTCAGTAAATTTTTTTTTTTTTCTTTTTTTATCAAGTGGGTAGTGACTGCAGCAATCCTTGCTGGTCTTATGAGCCATGTAAGGGATGCACCTGTCATTGGTCACACTTCATGTGAAATGCAAATGTTGCTGTTTTTCCACAAACTTTTATGTTCTAATCATGACCTTGAAGAGAATTAATGTGATACCATGTTTACGTGCTGGATTTTGACCTTGAAAGAACAGACACAAAAAGGATTTATATTATGCTTCTCCAAGCTGCTTTGAATATTTCCTCCATAAATCATCTTAGGAGATCTGTTAATAATTATGTTGCAGAGGATTTCATATGACATAATTGAACTTTGGAGTGTGAGATGCTAATATTGGTAACTTATGAGATGTGTAGATACAGGAATGGCTAGCATAGTCTAATAGGTGAAAAGGAATGTTGATAAAATAGTAAGCCGTTAAATTAAATTTGGTTACACTTGGAAATTGTTTTTTGTATACTGGTTATTGTCATTTTAGAATACTGACAAATTTTATAGAAATGATTTTTCACACTTTGGTACTTGTAGTTGTGAGGGTACATGGAGATCTTCCAAAGGGCAGATGGAGAGTTTGAAAGGGAGGGTCCATGAACAAGGATAATTTTAAGGGAATACATTTGAAGATCCACTTCATAGGTGATGTCATACACACCTACACAACACCCCAATACAATTTCATATGAATAGTAAGCCTTTTATTGTCTCTATATACCCAAAGACAGTTGTTTTGTCCTGTTATTATTCTCTAAGATGTAATTAGGGGCAGTTCATATTAAGATAGACAGAAAAGGTATAGGGCAGCCGGTGTGTATGGTAATTTATCATTATTTTATTATTAACATATGATTTGACATACTTAACACAGATTATGGAGAACATTTGGTAAAGCATCTAGCTGTAGCTTGGATTTTGGGTCATTTTCATGGCAGCGTAAGACATTAGATAAGAAAAGTCATCTTCGAGAGCCTTGCTCAGCTTATTATGTGATTAAGAGCAACTTTGACCAAATTATTGTAAAAGCTAGTATTTTGTGACTTACGTTCTCTCTATCACTATTATCCTGAATGCAAGACACACACTAGGCAGAACTGTCATTTTGATACTGCTTCGGTTTGCTACTTGAGTGCAAAAATCATCTTAAGAATGACCATCATCCAGTCCTTTTCTTGGAGGCCTGACATATATGTCCCCTGGACCAGGGTAAGTGACAGGATGACCACCGGAGTTTATGGAGCTAGAGGAATCTATTAAAGTATGTCCGAAGTTGGGGGGGGGCAGTGTAAGGAGTGTGGGTGCCTGGTGATAGAGCAAGGCAAGAGATACGGCCAGCATTAGGAGCTGAGGTGTAAAGTCTGAGAGATTGACAAGAGTAACGAAAAGCCACTGACAGCAGGAGCTGGGAAACCTTTTCACAGTGGACGAGAAGAGTCGCGCTCTGAGCAAGTATCCCACTCAGCTTCCCACAGCCTGGCTATCTCAGGTGCCCAGGGACCTGTGTTGTCCTTGACCTCCATCCATTTAATGGGTCCTAAAAGGGATGGGCACCTATCCCCAAGGAGTGTATTTCCAAAAATTTAAAAGCCAGAGATTTGTTAGGTTGTTTATTTATATACAAGTGACTTGGTAACAAGGGTGATGCTCCTTGGCGACACTGGATGGTTCATATTGTTGTGTCTTCAAGTTCAGTAGTCTTTTCTTCTACACACACAATTTGCCATCAACCTCATCCAGTTGTTTTTCATCTCACATATTATAGTTTTCATCTATAGAAGTCCTCTTTGGGTATTTCTATATTTTTTATGTCTCTACTTAATTTGTCAACTGTTTAAAATACAGTTACTGCTTTAATGTCCTTACTTATTAATTCTGACATCTGTGTCATTCTCTGCTGTGATTGAGTGATTTCCCAGTATGGATCATATTTTCTTTATTCTTTGGAATCCAGTCAAATATGACCAGACATGTAAGCATTGTGAACTTTGTATTGTTGGATGTTGGAAACAGGTGTGTTCTTGGACACGGTTAAATTACTTGGAAACAGTTAGCTTTGTTGGGGGTCTGATTTTTAAGAAGGGTTAGGAGGGAGATGTGCTTAGTCTAGGGCTATTTATTTGAGGTAAAATGCTATGGCCAAAGCAACTGGTGAAGCAGAATTCAATTCTCATTACACTTTTTGGGAAGTTTGAGATGATGTAAAGTATTGGGATTTGAGAAAAATGTTAGGCATAACCATTATATAAATAAGTGAAGAATAAATTGACTTACATTTCTTCAAAATAAATAATGCTAAATTATTACAAATAGCAGTTATAAATTAATACAGAATCAAGTGTTGTTCAGTACTTAAAATACTATTTGCATGGTAAGTAATCAGATGTTTCTATGCACTGATTATCTCACTGACTCCAGTGGAACTGCTTCTCTTTACCTCATTGTTAAGTCTAGGTTGTGAGCATTTTCTCTTTACTATCATTGGAAAATACATATTGCCTTTGCATTTGTGACTGTGGGATTATGACCGTTAAGGAATCTGATTATCACAATGATTTAGTTACTTGCTCCAGGTTCTTTCACAGATTGACGTATTTGGCCTATTGTGCTTTTCCACTCTTTATCATTCTATCATTTCTTTTCTATCCTTTTGGCTATAAATAGCATTTAGTAGCAGTACCTTTATTAAATAGTGTTCTTTAGCTTTGGATAATAATTTGTTTTTCATATATTCTTTAGAAACTCTTTGAAAGTTTTATTTGCATAGCTTATACCCACGTCCACATTAAATCAAGACTCTTTTCTTCATGTGTTCATTTGCCGAGAATGTCAGTAATCTTTTTCATGTTTTCAGTGTCTGTAACAAATTTAATTTTTCTTTAATTTTCACTGCCATGTATTTCATTACTGCAACTCAAAACTAAAAAGGTTTTAAAAGCCCATGCTATGCGTTTGTTTAAAAACAGTTTAAAAAACAAAATTACTGTATGATGCTATAAAAAATTGAATAGGATTTTAATGAACATTTCCTTTATTCCTGATATATTAAATTGTATTTCATAGTAGAAAGACCTTGTGATGCTATCATGGAAAAACTTAATCTAGAAAAATTGTAAAAAGTGATGGGTAATATAAAATATTAAAGATACAGATGAACTGGCAAGAAGGTAAGAGAAATTCCTCAGGGCCAGCAGTGAAGATGAGGTCGAAAGCTGGTGAGCGGTCTCTGTGACTCCATTGCCAGTCTCAGTATCAAGGAGGCTTCCTTTAATTACTGTGTGGGCGACACTCAAGACTTTGAACTTGTGCAAAACATAAAGGTTTTACTGAAGTTCTTTCAGATAGCTAGTCCTATTGAAGGGTTACAACTTCAGTGAAAAAAATGGAATTAAAAATAATTCTGGTCGGGCTTCCCTGGTGGCGCAGTGGTTGAGAGTCCGCCTGCTGATGCAGGGGACATGGGTTCATGCCCCGGTTCGGGAATCCGGGAAGATCACACTTAGCTGCGGAGCGGCTGGGCCCATGAGCCATGGCCGCTGAGCCTGCGCGTCCGGAGCCTGTGCTCCGCAACGGGAGAGGCCACGACAGTGAGAGGCCCGCATACCGCAAAAAAAAAATAATAATAATAAATAATTCTGGTCACTGTCAGAGACAATATGATATCCTGTTTGTCTTCACCTGACTGCTGAACAGGATAGAATCACACCTAAGAATTGGTAACAACAACACACCTAAGAATTGGTAACAACAGGCTTGCTTTCAGTATAATGTTGAAATATACATTTTCTCTGTGTTTAGGGAAGCATCACGCTAAAATATTAATATGTGTGGTGCTAGGCTTAAAATAACCCTGGGACACCCAGTGGCAAAAGAAAAGCAATTCTGCAGAGATACACTAAGCCGCTTTCACAGTCTAATTCAAATCACCTGAGAAGAAAGCTTCCACGGGCAAGAGCCACCAATACGACAAACAGCAGAGACAGAGCACCCCGCAAGCTTCCGGTCACTGAATTAGCACCTGTGGACTCCAGTTAGTGTGTTTGAGTGGTCAAAGAAGTAGAAACGGAACGGATCACATAAGAAATACACCAGATCAAAAAAAGACAAAAGCGTATTAGAGCAATGGGGCCTCATCCTTATCTGTTTGAAAAGGCTGGGTTTCAGACTCTCCTGTGTTGCAGGCAAACAGAGGATGAGGGAGGGGGCACTCAGGCATCAAGGCTGCGCTGAGAACTGGCTCAGATCTCTCACACTGCGGGAGAATCTGGTCACGTGGCAACGTGCAGCGGGGAGAGGAAGCTGAGAGAAGTAGCTGAGTCGTGGGATCAGGAAGCGGGGAGAAGGGGGTTTTGTCAGGCGGCTTATGTGCCTCATCTTCCCGAGTGAATTTCCTTTATTTCCTGGGTTATGACACAAGGCACAAAGCAGTTTAATGGTGGCGTGAATGAACTCAACTCTAGTTCTGCTTTGTAGACTTCGGTTCTGGTCTTTTCTGATGTCAGGCTTTTCAGCTTTTCCCTCAATTCTTCATGTGAATCCAACATATACTTTCCATTATTCAAGTCAGCCACATTTGGTTTATATGGCTCGTGTACAAAGAATTCTAAAACTTACAGAATAGAACATTAAACAGCTACTCTCCCTAGTGTACAATGTACTTGGGCCCTATACATAGTCCATAGGAGAAACCTTTGAATTTATATACTCGTAGAGCTTCCAACATTAACAAAATCCAGTTGACCAAATACTGCATTATTTTTTTTTTGAAATATTTTTTTAAACCCTGGTTCCTGGTACAGTCTTATGTCTTACTCTACTTTTCTTCATTTGTAACTTAATTTAACCTTCTCTTCTAACTGAAAGGTGTATATTTTTTAAATGCAAGTTCATCTTAAATTCCATTTGACTTTCAGTTACATTAACTGAATTATAGCTGTTCGTATTTCACGTTGATTGGAAAATCATCTTTCTAGAAAGACCGATCTATGAAGTCCTAGAAGTGGGTATTCAAATCGTTCCCTGTAATGAAATAGATGTCTACTTCATTACCCAAAGCATAAAACCTTATAAGTAAAACCCAAAACTCAAAAATGTTAAGTCCCTTGAGACTTTTACGTCATATATTTTTGAAACACACACAAATATCACCTAGATGTTTATATACATTTATTTATCAAATATATATAAATTCTACTTATGTACTATTAACATAAGCACCATGTTTCACTAGGGAGTTAGGTACTTTTGACTTATATATAATTTCTTTGTTAATTTGCAGATGATTTGTACCAAAAAGAATAGCGTTAGACATTTATTGAGTCCTATAATTTATGATTTACAGGTTTTTCTGGGGAATCTGCTATGGTGTTGATGAACTAAATTTCAAAGCTTAGGTAAATGCTATAAAAACAAGGGTTTAGATATTTAGTAAGTCAGGATCACAATTTTGTTTCCCTAGATAAATACAGTTCTATTCAATTGTGGAAGGTAAGTCTTATTAAGAAAAACAAAATTGGTGGTTTATATCTCTGTCAACTCTACTTTACTTAGAAAAAAATAACTTCTGAATTCTGGGCTCAAGAGGCTGTAATAAAGGCACCAATGGAAATAGGTTTAAAATCAATTTAGCAATAATTTTTCTCTTCTCAAATTACCATAGTGAGCTAAATTATAGAACTATCGTAGATCTCTATAAAGGAAGTTTTTAATTAAGACCTGAAAGTCATTTAAGCACACACAAAAGATTACAAATATAAATCCTTTTGTTATTTTCAATATAAATTGTTATTTAACTGGATAGCCTTGGAGTTTTAGTATATGAAACCACTTTAAATGCAAATTCTAATGATGACTACATGCAATTATTTGTATATTTTTGTTACTCAGTACATAAATACATGGACATGTAGAAATAAATGTTAGAAAGTCATACTTAAAAAAAAATATGTTCTCATTTTCTGTTTTCTAAAACATATGTCCCATCAACTTAGCTGTTATAACCCATGTTTTGAGAGGGGGAAGAAAATGTGACCGTACTGAATTTGTACCAGTTTGAAATACCTTTGGAAAAAATCAAATCCAATACTTCTGTGAACATACTTTGAATAGAAACAATTCAAAGGCCATTTGGCTGAGCAAAATTGACAAAGCAATGACCTTGATAGATGAACTTGTACTACCAACAGTGACTCTGACATTCACTTGAATAAAAAGCCCTTCCAGAAGTTCTCTGGGGAAAGTAAAAGACATTTTGGATGGATGGATTCATCCATAATTTTTATTTTTATTTTCATTCAGAATTTCATTAGAGTTTAAATATTAACATCTTTTAGATCTTAAGGAACATTTATATCTTTCAAGTTTGGATTATATTTAACATGAATCTTAGATACTTCCATTTTCTGACTCAGTGTATTAACAAGTCATATAACATTCACATTTAGAATATTGTTTTTAAGTCATTAACATAATTGATATTAACATAATCGACATAATTGACTTTCTATGCCTCTTTTTCCTCTTCTGGGAAGTATAATGAACGAATGCCGGGAATTTGAGAAACTTGTAAAAGTTCAGCGCTGTCTTAAATTCACTGTACCAAAAGTTACAATTGACAGAGAACAAGCTATTACTGCAGTTAGTATCATGAATCTGGAATACAATTCAGCTTCTATTAATAATGAAGAAAATCTTTCTTGGACCAAATACCACTTAGGAGAGTGATTTATATGTCTGCTGTTTAAAGAATACTTCAGTGTGTACAGTGTATATCAAAATAGATGAGAACGGGATTCCCTTATTCCTCAGTATTTCTCTGAGATGATACAAAACAAGCATTCTAAAGTTTTCTTGGTCAGAAATTTCTCATGGGAGTTTGAATCGGGTCCCTTAAATAGGGACATTGGACTAGTGAAATCCAGGAAGGGTACTCGGTCACTGATAGGTAGGGAAATCCTAGTGTTGTCTCTAGGAATAAAAGACAAATCATGGTTTTTGATGATGTGTCACTAAAGGCTATGTAGCAAGAATTCCCTTCACCAGATACAGTCTTCAGTGCTTCCTCTATAGCAAGGAATAAAGGTACCACACAGTATTCCATCTATTCAAGGTGATCTTTAGAGCACCTCTACCTATGTTTCTGAAGATTACCAACTATTCTCCACTTCTCCAGATTTTCTCATAACAACAGGTGATGCCAGAAAAGGTGAGTTAGGATTAGAGTAAGATTAGAGTAAAACATCATCTCTTGTGGTACTGAAGTTCTAGGTAGAAAACAAGACTTAGAAGTAGATGGTCCTTTCTTACCATAATCTAGAGCAAAGTTAAAAAGTACAAAAAGGAAGTAAAAACTTCATTTTGTAAATAGTTTTAAGTAATAGTTACTGGGTTTTCTGGGACAAGCTTATTTAAGCAGTGAGAGAGGAAATGCCTTATGCTAATAATATCGAATACCCTGGCAAATAACAAGACGTAGTCATTATTTTCTTCCCATACACCCCTCAACTGAAATAATAATCCATGTTAGATTCATTTTTCAGTGCTGAGAAATAGGTGAAAATAAAGAATTTCTTTCTGAATGTTTACTAATAAATACATGAAACATAGTGGTTGTACTTAAATCTGAAAACTATAAGAAATGATGCTTCATTTTTATAATTAGAGTATATGTCCTATATTTGTGGTTACATGGATTTTTTCCTAACTACATATTTGTTAGGATTTTGAAAATACATGGATTTGGCATTTAGAAAGCAAGACACTTGTATTTTGTTATAAAGGAATTATTCGGGCATAAGAGTGCTATATCTGCAGAAGCACCATTTTAAGGCATTTTATTTTCACTTTCATTGCTCCTATGCTTTTTTTCTTTGTTTTCCACTTCTGGTAAGTTTTTCAGCTTTAAAACTTAGAGATGTATACAAAATTTACGATGACATATTTTGCCCAGTTATCTCTAGTGTTTCAGGTTATAGTTTCAAGATAAGCAGGTGCGCATGCAGAGTAAACCCTACTTTGGAATAACCCTTTTATGAGCTCCTCTTTTATGGCACAGACTACTAATTAATGCTTCTACTCAGACTGATTCCCTTAAGCTAATAACGATGACCTTGTGGCCTTATGCATATAATTCTTCACTTAAATTTGACTCATTTCATCTCAAAAATAGTATTCTTACTTTTCCTTAAAAAATCATGTTTTTCATGTTTGCATATTTACAGCTTTAAGGATTTCGGAAGCAAGCTGGGTCAACCTCGGGGGGACCAAGGGGTAGAACAGTGTCACTGAAGGTTCCGCACAGATGTATAAAAAGCAATAGCAACAAAACAGTAACAGAGCATCTTGAGAGCAACTGATTTAAAGATGCTATTATTTCTACTTAGGGAAGTATTCCAAAGTATCTTAGTAAACACAGTTTAGTTGAATCTTACTCACACCTCCCTTGGATTCTTTCCTCCTGGTCACACATATCTGATACCTACTGTGTTGGACGTACACTCAAGGGAAAGGGATTAGATTAAACATGAATACTAGGGATTGAGAATTACAGTGATCCATCCTAGTGTAAGTGGAACCAATAACTTGCTTCTAGCCAAAATAATAGAGCCAAAGTAACGGAATGCCACTCCCATGGCAAAGGTGAAGGCCCTTGACAGATGTAATTAAGATCCCAAATTGATAGATGTTGGGATGATTAAGAAAGGAGATTATCCTGGGTGAGCCTGACTTAATCAGCTACAAACCTTAAAAGATGGGCTGAGTTTTCCTGAACTGAAAGGCCCCAAGCAGCAGGAGTTTCCTTATTGGCCCAAGGAACTATTATGCATGTCTGTGTGTCAAGGAGCCGTGAATGGACTGTAGGAACTGCAGGGTGCCTATAGTACAACCTCCAGCTGACAGTCAGCAAGAACCTACAGCCCTTAGTCCCATAGCTGCAAAGCAATGACGCCGGCCAATGACCTGAGTAAATGGGGAAGTGGACCCCTCCTCAGCTGAGCTTCCAGATGAGAAGGCAGCCCAATCAACACTGTGGTTGTGACCTTGAGAGGATCCAGCTAAGTGTTGCCTGAACCCCTAACCCACAGAGGGTAACTTATTAGGCAGCATAAGTAAGCCGAAAGATTTATGTTTCAGAATAGAGAAGGATTAACTTCCAGGATATTGCTATTATCCAAGAGGCAATTCAATTTGATGCTGAGTGGTTGATGTTAGTCATTGTTTGTCAACCTTGCCTCTCTTTGTAATGAACCTGTTTTCATAATTTTGAGTAGTTTATTCTGTAAAATCACTTTCAAATACGCTTCTTAATGATTCTTTAAAATTTAGGGACTCTTATTGGTGAAATAGTTGTGTTGCATGTTAATGCATTACTCAGCTATAATAGCATTTGGTTAAACTGTAGCATATTCTGGCTTCTAGAGAAGTGTGTTAATGATTGAGTCTGTTTCTCTGCTCCATCTTCCTATATCCTGCCTTGAAGAAATAGCTCCAGTATTGTGGAAAAGTGCTAGAGAGGGACATTTCAAGTCTACTTGGAGGCTCTAGCCCATGTATTGTTCAGTGAGCCTGGGGGTCATTTAACACACTGGGACTCAATTTCCCCACCTGTCTGTTTGCCCTTCTCACTGAGCGTATTGTTCCCAGTCATTTACAGGAAAGTACTTGAAAAGCACAACAGTCTAAATAAATACTAAAGGATTACAAGCCTGATACATTGTTTAATGATGTATGCGATACTACGTGTGATGTAAATAGTAAGAGACTACGTGTAATGATGTCATCCTTGGGACCAGTGCGGCAGGGCCCTTGATCCTTTGAAGATGATAAAGCAGGAAGTTTAGTGCATCAGAACCCATCTGCTGCCTCTTCTTGTCAGATGCAACTCGTTTTGTGCTCTTTCACTGACACGTTGTTTTGCACGTTTATATCTCGTGCCGCCTGGACGGTCTGGTTCACCCAACATCCTCACACATTTCAGTTGAATGTCTCACGTCCTGTGTGCCCCATTCCTCATTGTGGGATTCTGCTTCCCCGCCACCGTTTTTCAGGGGCAAGTCTATTGGGCACAGACTGACTCCATACAGCCGCCATTTGCTTTTCCAGCCTCAGCCAACGTCTTTTTGGCAACAGCCAGGCCCCTCGCTGCAGCCACAATGTGTTCTTTTTGAATAGATCTTTCTGTTTTCTTGTGAACTGTTAGGCGTCCTCTATTTAACAAATTCAAAGCTCTGTCAGATCCCTCGTGTTGTACTAACATGGGCTGGATGTTCACTTGTTCTTTCACTGATTAATTCATTTATCAACATAAGAAAACATATCAAGTGCATACCATCAACTTGGCATTGTACTAAGTGTGAAAACACAAAAATATACACCCTTCAAGGATTTTACAGTATCCCGGGGGTGGGGCAAGGATGTCAACTACATCTCAGTTCTGATATGCCCTGTTACTCACTGCCCCATTAGCACCGAATTCTGTCTCCCTGACAGCAGTTTTCTAGGGAAAGTCTACCAGGGAAACCTTATTCTCTTTGCTTGGCCTGGGGGACCGCCCACTTTCCTGCAAACTAACTTCCTCTAGCCACACTGCAGCAAGTTTAGTGCAATGTGTAAGAGGTATGAAGGAGGCATACGTGGGCTTCCATGGGACACTAGGAGGGGATGTCTGCCTCTGAATGAGTGGTTTTCATAAAGATCTATCTGCGGATTGTTTGGACTGAGATTTAAAGTATAAGGTCCAGGACAGAGAGAGAGAGAAGCTCTCACTTTGAAATGTGAGTTAAAAATGTACAGATGCTATATATACACTACCAAATGTAAGGTAGATAGCTAGTGGGAAGCAGCCGCATAACACAGGGAGATCGGCTCGGTGCTATGTGACTGACTGCCTGGAGAGGTGGGATAGGGAGGGTGGGAGGGAGACGCAAGAGGGAGGAGATATGGGAACATATGAATATGTATAACTGATTCACTTTGTTATAAAGCAGAAACGTAACTCACCATTGTAAAGCAATTATACTCCAATAAAGATGTAAAAAAAATGCACAAATGCAGCCATTACTTTTAAAACGTGTAAACAAGCAGAGAGGACCTGCATTATGCTGAACTTGAGGTGGTCATGGCAGATCTCCTGTAAGGCTGTCCCTATTGCTTGCCTATTTTTAGTTTGTATATTGACATTTTTTCCCCAGATATCTGGGCTTCTAATTATATAATTATGTCCTGACCCCTTGTCGCTTGAAGCTCTGACTGTCATCTGCTGATTGTATGTTCTCAAGTAACTAAACGTTCTATCCATCTCCCGGCTCTGATGTCTGTGAAATACTGGAGACTTACATTATCCTGGTACTTTCCTCCTCTGGATGGATCACATTCACTTGCGTTTTCTCAAGATCTCTTTCAGGTTCTCAAAAATAGTTCACTGATAGAGACAAATGGAGACTTTATGGGTTATGTCAAAGAGGAGTTAGACAGAGGTGAGTGGAGGAAGAGAGGAAAGCACAGCTAGTAAGATGAAAATCCTATCTTTTTCTTCCCGTAAATTGCCTTTTCAGCTGCCCCAGCAGTGAAAGCCTGTTCCCGTGGCCCTTTCTCTGCAGTGGGTCCGACTGCGTGACTGCTCACTGTCCTCTAGGATTTTTCTCTAAAAGTTAAATGATTCTTCATAGGTGTTTGCAGAGTAGCACGCTCTCTTCCAAATCCTGTGTGCTACCTTGAAAACCTGGCTTTCCAGAATGCTTCTTTCACTGCAATCTCAGACTAAGAAATTATCTCGAAGACAATGAATTCTGGTAAATAAGCCCAATTCAGAGGTAGTTTTCAGCTTTGAATATTTACTTACATTCAGTTTTTCTCCAGAGTCTGGCACATGAACTTACTAGTCTTGAAAAGGTAATGGGACTGAATTTGTTGAACAAATATGTCCTAAATGAAGGCATAGCTATTTTAACATCCTTGGAACGTGGGCTTTGGACTGCTTTTGTAGTGACTGAAATATATTGTGATGGGGAAGCAGAGTAAGCACTACAAAGAATAGAATTATTCTTTGCATTATTTAATAGTATATTTACTTAAATTTTATAGGTGTTAATGCACAAATTTAATGATCAAGTAATTTAAAACTATTGCCTTTGTGACTTCTAATAGTTCTGGTTATTATATAGCATATGATATGAACTCTGCAATAATAAGCGTCTGGGCTCAAATTCTGGGTCCAGGATTGACTGGTATGTTCCTTTACCAAAAATACTTCCTCTCCATTCTTCACTTTCCTCAAAATTAAAATTGGAATTCACTGGTGATTTCACAGGACATCCTAGGTAGATTCCTAAGTTCTGTCAAATTCTTCATCAGTCAAGAAGGAAATGATACCAAATTCACTGGGCAATTGATTGCATTAAATAAAGGGGCACAGGTATAGAGCTCAGAGAGTTGTCTAGAATACGGTAGATGGTTCAAAACTTTTGTAAACACATCGCTCCCCCAATTTCTTCTCTCTTTACTCTGTACCCATTCTAGCGTCTCATCTGTGAAGAAAGAAGAAAGGTAAAAGTAGATGAGAAATAGGTGCATTATGTTTTGAACTGGTTTTGCAGGCAGCGTATAAGCACTTCAAATGTTAATTACTGTTGCTTTCTGACGGGATTGCGGAGCAATTTCTGTTGCACAGAATTACTTCTTTGTTTCGTTAGATATTTTAAAAATTTTCCACCTCATATTTCATAAATCGTATCAAGATGCACAGGAAAGGTTTTGTGGACTTCCCTGTTGATCCTGAGGGTGTGAGAGGATTAAATATAAACCAAAATTGCTGTTTTTCCCTTTTCACACAAGAGCCATCCGTTCAACAGAGGGAGAGGCAGACACCTCTCCCAGAGCACCTTGGCGTGCAGGGAAATATTGGTATTCGAATTACAGTCTAATTAGGAGAAGCAGACAAAGTGATGTGTTTCAGCTTTGTCTTTTTTGTAGCCAATTACCCCAGACTCCTAGTGTTCATGTTTTCCATGCACTTTCTTTAATTAGCGCTTTAATAGCTCAGCTTCAGAGAGTTGGTTCAGGAGAGAACTTTCCCAAAGCTGCCAAATGGTCACAAGCAGGAGGTGATTCAGTTTAGTCTCAGCGCTAGGCGTCTGCATGTGTTCTTTGTATCCCTGTGTGCTTTTCAAGATGTGTTCCCAATAACACATGACCAGAGGGATGTGATGCTGTCAGTAAATGCATTTGAAAAAGCTGCCTGGCATCATTAACCACCGTCTATATACTATTGATTTAGATCAGTTTTCATAATAAGGGTATTGACTCTCCATTAAGCACTGATTTATGTTGGATGGGGAAGAAAAAGTATTTGTGCAGAGATTGTTTTTGTAGCCCTGAACTGAGAGGAGAAGAAAAAAACACACACTGCTTCAACTTTTTATTAGCCGTTCATGTTTTAATTATGGGTGGTGCTCAGTGGAATATTCTTGGCTTAGAGGTTTAATCCCTTTGATTATGTACACTGATTCGATTTTATACAAACTGTGTTGTTGATAGCCAATAATTAAAACAAGAAAAAAACCTCATCTTAATGTATGTCATAGGATTTGATGCAGAAACTTCCATAATACAGTGTTAAAGAAACCGTCTCTATGGAAATGTGGTGATTCATTTTCCTGAAACTGGGTAGTTTTTTCCATATTTATCATCTGTGAAGTTAGGATGCATATCACAATAAATGTGAGAAGAAACCACTTTGTTTTGGAGGATACAATGTTGCATCTTATCAGTGGCATCTTATATATAGTATATAGGTTTCTGCTTAATGTTTCTTACATAAAACACAACTTGCATTAAAAACCACATTACTTTTTTTTTGATTTAAGTTATTATACCTAATTTTCTTGTGTGAGTCAGAATTGTTCCCATCCTGGTGCATACAAATCCAGCACATATTTAAAACCCCTAAGTGCAAGCATTGGCAATATACTGAAATCCTGTCATGCAAAGTTCAAATAGTCAAATGGAGAGTTTTTAAAAGATTAATTTAAAATTCAGGGCCTGCCTTAAAACAAATCAAGTAGTGGGCCAGAATGAGAGAAGCCGGCAAGGTGTGTGATTGAAGGATATTCTCAAGTGCTGTGGCCTCACCCATAGCAGGTGTAGTGATGGGATGTATGTATCCTCTTGTTTCTATGAGCAATAAAAATTAGAAATGAGATTAACATGAAGGGAGGGATTAAGTACTGGGTTGACAATTTTTTTTGTATAAAGGACGTACCTTTTTTTCCTGATTATGAAATTAGTTACGTGTTCACTCAAAAAGAAAAAAAAAAAATTTAAAGAAAAACATGAATATTATGTGTCAATATTTAGATTGTAGCCCAGAAGATATTTCTATAGAGATATACACACAGAAAGAATCATACTATAATGCTATTAGAAAACCTTTTTTTCACTTTAACAATACATTTAAATAGTATACAAATTAATGTACGTAAGAGTGTGTAATTAGTCACCATGGAATGCAATCGTTGGTGAGTGTTCTGTGTGAGTATAAATTAATAATAAAACAACGGCTAAATTTCAATTCATATCCAATACATGCCAGGGCCTGTGCTCAGTGCCTTATGTACCCATCTCCCACAAAAACCCTGTGAAGTGTGTACATTATCTCTCTTATCTCGATAATACTGTGAGGGGAGAACTGAGGCTGAGAGTGGAGTAAGTGATCTGACCAGTGTTCTTCAGTTAGTAGGAGAAAAGCCAGGACTTGTGTTCAGGCTGACTGACCTGAGTTCTCAGACTCCTAACTCTCTACAGCCTTGCATAGCATGTATGTCCTCTCCTCCTAGATTAGCCCGCTAATAAGGGACAATTAAGTTGCTCTCAATAGTTTTGCTGTATAAAGAGTACACTGTTGACTATCCTTTTATACATTTTTTTGTGCAGTTAAATTTCCTTAGGGTAAATTTCTTATTTTCTTAGATATTCTGATATTTCCCTCCAGATTGGTTGCAGTAACTTACATGCTCTTACTGGTATTTAGAATGTGTTTGTTTCCCTACATCTTCACACTTACTAGGTGTTAACATATAGCACGTCTAAGCATGATTGAATGGTTTTAGGAGAGTAACCTGGCCAGAAACAAGATAGGAGGTCTGAACCCTGATTGGCGTACTGTTTTCTGGGATTTTCCTGAAGGGTACATATAGAAATAGTTTGGAATGGAAATAAACGATGACTTGTTTTCTCAGCTGTGCAAATACTGATAAAACAGTGCACCATAATGCAGAGATTTCTGGCAACAATTGGGTGAGTGCATGTAGCTTATTCATCAGATATTTCAGAAATAATAGCTAAACAGAAAATTTAAAATATTTGCAAATCCTTCCATATTACAATGTTCTTTTGAAGTCTCCAAGAGATTCCATACAGTAGCTGGCATTACTTTCATTTACATTCTGATTTGGACACAATATTTCAGGCTTAGAGGAAAGCAGAAATTCATACATCCTCTTTGATTCTTGAAATGGTGCCATTTATCTTCGGCCTGTCTTTTTCTCTCTCTCTCTCTAACACAATTTATATTAATGTTATTTTTTATTCTGGGAGAGGCATTGTAGAACTTGTGCCAGAACTCTTGCCGTTACATACTTCAGAGTTCCTGAAAACAAGGATATTCTCTTCCATGACCATTATATACTCATCAAATCAGGAAAACACCATGGATACCATACGATTAGCCGACCTGCAGACCTTGTACAGATTTCCTCAGTTGTCCTGATAGCGTCCTTCAAAGTTCCAGATCGTTCCTTGCATTATGTTTGCACATCCCTTTTGTCTTCTTTAATCAGAAACAGTTCCTCTGTCATTTTAAATAGTACAGGTAATGACCATGTATTTGTAGAAAATCTTTCAGTGTAATTGTACTTTTGGCAAGACTGTGCAGAAGGGATATTGTGTTCTTTTCGGTGCCTCCTTTCATGAGGTATGAGGTCACTTTGTTCCATTACTGGTGATGTCACTGTTGGGAAAGGTGGTGAATGTCAGGTTTGTCTATTGAAAATTGAATACTTTTTCTTCGTAAACAGTAAGTAAGTTGTGAGGTGATTGAACATAACCTTTTACTCAAATTCCCTCTGCAGTTTTTATTATTTCTCGGTGATTCTTGCTTTAATTATTAGCATGATTGCCAAACTGATGTTCTTATTATTCTTTCTGTATAAGGAAGGGGCTTCCACCCCTTGACTGCAAATGGAAGCCCCTCACCTATTAACTAAGTAATTCATTAATTATGTGTAGAATCACAAGTCCTTATTTTAACCAACATGGTATAATCCTTTACTCTTATTTTTTTAATGCTCTCTCTCGGACTTGGCCAGTGGTAACACATTCAGTTTGGCTCCTGTACCCTTTGGACGTGTGTCCATTACTTTTGGAGTACTTTACTGTTTGGCACAATATGTTCTAAGATCATCTTGTATTTCCCCATCCTCACTGAAACTGGTCATTTCCCCAAGGTTCTTTTGGTGGAGAATTGAATTTAGAAACCAAGATCTGGGCTCTGGGGTAGATAATTTCTACTTGGGTGTAATTGCTTGTAAGCCATTTAAAAGGCTGACAAATCTAGCAAATAGATATGCCTATTCATACACAGAAACATGCACTTAACTGTGTATTTATATGTTTAGCCACACAGAGTATATTTATTACTAGATAAATACTGAAAACTATGAATTCATACCAATGTCTCTAATTCCAGTTGAATGCAGTAAAGTTCATTATGGAATTCCCCGTATCCCTATTTTTAACTTTGTTTTTCTGACATTGAGGAACCCTGTTCCCAATGTCAACAATATATTTACTTATTTGCTTCATCTCAATACACAGGGAAGTAGTTTTAGAGTCGATAGTCTATGCCCCTAAAACAAAGGTATAGGCAGTATTTTTAAAAAATATACTTATCTTTGCAACTAGTAATAAAATCACTATTTCATGGAACATAGAATGTGTAACAGAGAGGAAAACTCAGATCCTTTGGGGAAGAAATAATTTCTTACATATTTTTATCCCCCCAAATCAGACTGTTACACAGTCAGTAGAATTAGTAGAATAAATAAAGATGCTATTTTTCCAACTTAAATCTAAATTTTGTATTAGAAGGCTAATCTCCGTCTTCAATATGGAAGCCCCATAAGATAAAGAACAAAACATGCCATTTGCACCAACATGGAGGGAACCTAGAGATTGTCATACTGAGTGAAGTAAGTCAGACCAGAAAAACGTGAATATCGTATGATATGGCTTATCTGTGGAATCAGAAAAATGGTACAAGTGGACTTATTTACAAAACAGAAACAGTCACAGGTGTAGAAACAGAGTTATGGTTACCAGGGCGGAAAGTGGAGGTGAGGTGGGGGGGAGGGATAAATTGAGAGATCGGGATTGACATATACACACTGCTGGATATAAAATAGATAACTAATAAGGACCTACTGTATAGCACAGGGAACTCTTCTCAATATTCTGTAATGACTTACATGGGAAAAGAACCTAAAAAAGAGTGGATATATGTACATGTATAACTGAACCACTTTGCCGTACAGCAGACACTAACACAACATTGTAAATCAACTCTACTCCAATTAAAAATTTAAAAAGATGTGTAGAGAATCAAATTTGAGAGATGTAGAAGGCAGGGGGTGAGAGAGATCCTTTTCAGAGGGGGCTTTGCATATTGCTCATGTAGATGGCTCAGTCTGAGTTGTCAGTCTGTTATCAGACTTTTACCCCTCTGGGACCAATTGTGTCTTACATACAAGATTCAGAAGATGTTAATTTCAAATTTTACTTTGTGTACACTATCCTGACAGAAGTACCAAAGTGCACTCATATTAATAGAGCCATTTGTGTATGTGTGCGTGGAGGTGTGACTGAAGACACTGCTACATGCGTATCCTTTTTTCTGTGTATTTGAAAATAATTTTTATGTTTCTTTAACTATAATACCCATCCCATCAACAGCCACTTTGAGACTGGTTCTTCAGTAGGAAGACTAGGTGAACTCTTTGTGGCTAGACAAATCAGCTCTTCTAATTTCAGTGAATTTTGTTTGTTTCAGTAAGATTCCAAAAGCACAAACATAACCGTTACTTATGCTTTCATCTGTGTTGGTCTTTATTTCATTAAATTTCCAATTTCTGTGCCAAAAAGAACCACGTACATAGGGTTAGGGAATGGTCAAATAGAAACTTTAGAGTTATAATTTTTCAGTCTTTTAGTTACTCACCTGCGACTACACGTATCTCATACCATATTATATAAAACCCATTTTTGCCTCAAAGAATGGTTGGAACTGTACTTGTTACCCACACGTAATTTTGAAACATTTGGTTCTTGATCTCAGTTGTATTAACACAACAGCTGCTGAGATCCATAGGCAGATTAATATGATCTGTAATCACTGTTGAATAGCTGATTGTCTTATTTGTATGTGTTGACATCCAAATTAAACAAATCAGTGCTCTGCCTGATTTTGGGGAAAAGTATATTGAAAGTGGTTGATCAATACTTACTATACAAGTTTAACAAGGTTTGTTATTTTAACAATCAAGTATCAAAGTAGAAACATAAGTCCGTATTTTTTTTCATGGCTTATTTAAGAGTGCTTTTACTTTTTATTAGTCATCCTCAACTTATTGTTCATTATCAAGACCGAATTATGCAGAAAGCTAGCAAAACTTGTCTTGAATTCCTGATGGAAAGGATGGTCATAAATCAGGTGATCAGAGTGGCTCCTGAGAAACCACGGGAAGCCACATGGTGTCTAAAAAGATAGTTAACATGATGAAAAGGGTGTTGAGTTAGTGAGATGATTCAGGTTCCTTAGTTTAAAGGTACTGGTGTGTGGAGAAAGAGAAACCGTACCACCATCCTTCAGCCCTGTAAGAGGACAGCATACGTGAAACCTTGTGGTTAGGGAGACAGAGACCCATACAGATTACAAAACCATTTTTGTTGTTATGTTACATACAGACATCTCAGCAACCTATGTGTACAGTTACATATGCAAGTACTTAATGTAGCAATTTCACTTTGAGTTTTATATAATTATGGAATAGCACACATATATTGATACACAGATATATTACAGAAATGCTCACTGAAGAATTTAATATCATAGTGGCATTATAAAAAGAGAATGCCCAGCAAATAAATGCTGTATTTGCACATAGTGGAGATGTGGGCAAGAGTTGAGATTTTAAAGAGAGGCTAGCTTTTAAAAATTATGTGGTAGATTTCTTTGATGAGAAGACAGATGATCTCCTGGCTTATGGAGTGAGGAATGCAATTTATAACAGGGCACTGTGTTTCAATATATGTAAAATCACTCCGGCAGCACCATTCTGGCACCATGAAATTTCAATCCCCAGACAGACTTCTCTCTGGGAGAGTGATCTTATTCTGTGTACTTTTTTGGTAAAATCAAACTCACAGCCATGCTGAACAAGTTGGCTCTGTGTGCTCTTTCAAATCTGATTTCTCTGGACTACTCACCCTCGTGTTTCATGCGTTCTGTTCTCTGTTCAGACATTCCCATCCTCATATCCAGCTGATGATGTCATTTCTCTGAGAAACCTGGAGGTATCAGAGAGGTAACTACCTGCCCTCAATCCATCCACTCACTGTTCCATAGCTCTGCTCATAGACCCTGTTTCTCCAGGTAGAACGTCCTTGCTTCTTTATAGGGATGACTCGTACACTTGTGCACTAGATCCCATGCCTTTGAATCTATTGATGAAGATCAGTCTAGCAATTTCCCCTCCTTCTGAGGCTCAGCGCTCATTTCACTTGACCTATCGGCAGCATTTGGCATAACTGATCAATCCATTCTCCTTTGAAATGCTTGCTGCATTTGGTTTTGAGAAAACTAAGCTCTCTGATTTCTCCCTAATGCCCTAACCGTCCCCATTAAATACATTTTACTGGTGTTTCCTCACCTCCCTTGCTTGTCTGCGCTGACTCCGTCGAGAGTCCCATTCAGCTTTTTGCCTTTAACTATTACCTATATGTTAATGACTTCCAAATTGATCCCTTTAGAGCAAACCTCTCCCTGAACTCCAGACTCAGTCTGTACTTGACATCTTTCCTGCGGCGGCTAGAGGTCGCTCATATTGAACACATCCAAAAGTGGAATCTTGATGTCCCTTCAACCAAATTCACTTTTTCAGAGCTTCTTCATCTCAGCAGATAATGTCATCTTTTTTGGTTTTTTGTTTAAGTTTTCAGGCGAGAAAACTTCGGTTTCCTCCTTGACTCTCCATTTTATTTCACATCCCACATCTCATCAACAGCCAATTCTGTTGGATTCAAAATAAATCCAGAGTCTGACCACCTTTCACTTTCCCTACCATCCCCCTGTAAGCCTCCATCACCTCTAATCTGGGTTACTCCAGTGACCTCCTAACTGGTTTCTCTGCTTTCCTCAATGTAGCAGCCAGAAACACAATTTTATACAATGTGTATTTACAGTATACAGTGTGATGTTTGATATACACTGTGAGATGATTACCACAATCAAGCTAATTAGCATATCCATCACCTCACATAGTTACTTATCTGTGTGTGAGATAAGAACATTTATGATGTACTCTCCTAGTAAATTTCAGGTAAACAATATAATTATTAACTTGGGTCGCCATGCCCTACATTAGATCTCCAGAACGTGTTCATCTTGTGTAAATAAAACTATGTGTCCTTTCACCAACATCTATTTTCTTCACCCCCAGCCCCTGGGAACCACTATTCTACTCTGCTTCTACTTTTTTAGATTCTATAATAAGTTCAGATTCTACATATTATATATATATATATATATATATATAAAATTAGTCTTTCTGCGTTTGGCTTATTTAATTTAGCACGATGTTCTCTGGGTTCATGCACGGTGTTGCAGATAGCAGGATTTCCATCTTCCATATGGCTAAATAATAATCCCACACACACAGGGACATATCACATTTTCTTTATCCCTTTATCAACAGACACCTAGGTCCTTTGCATATCTTGGCTATTGTGAACAGCGTTCGAATGACCCGCGGCAGTACAGATAACTCCTTCAGAGCCTGATTTCATTCCCCTTGGATACATACCCTGAAAAGGAATTACCAAATTATATGGTAGTTCTATTTTTTAATTTTTTAAGAAGCCTCCATAATTTTTTCCATAATGGCTCTACCAACGGAGGTTTCTACCAACGTTGTACAAGGCTTCTCTTTTTTCCATGCCCTTTCCAACACATGTTCTCTTGCAGTTTTGGTAATAACTATCATGAGAGGTATAAGGTGATATCTCATTGTGGTTTTGAACTGCGTTGCTCTGATGATTAGTGATGGGTATTTTATCATATACCAGTAGACCATTTGTATGCTTTTTCATAAATGTCTGTTCAGGTCCTTTGCCCATTTTTTAATTGAGTTATTTTCTTGCTGTTGAGTTGTTTGAGTTCCTTATATATTTTGGATATTAACCCCATATCAGATGTATGGTTTGCAAATATTTTCTCCCATTTCGTAGGTTGTCTTTCTACTCTGTTGATCATCTCCTTTGCTGTTTAGAAGTTTTTTAGTTTCCTGCAGTCCCATTTGCTTCTGCTTTTGCTGCCTGTCTTTGCGGTCGGTCATAACCAAGAAATCACTCAGATCGATGTCAAGAATCCTTTTCCTTATTTTTTTTGTTGTAGTTTTACAGTTTCAGGTTTTACATGAAGTCTTCAATCCATTTTGAGTTTGCTTTTGTGTTTGCTGTGAGAGAAAGATCAAATTTTATTCTTTTACATGTGGATGTCCAGTTTCCCAGCACCATTTGTTGAAGGAATTATTCCCCACTGTATCTTCTCAGAACAATTGTCATAGATCAATTGATTGTAAATACATGGAGTTATCTCAGGGTTCCCAATTGTGTCCCATTGATCTGTATGTCTGTTTTTATTCCAGTTCCATTCTGTTTAGATTTCTGCAGCTTTGTAGTATACTTTGAAATTGGGTAGTAGATACCTCCAGCTTTATTCTTTCTGCTCATGATTGCTATGGCTATTTGGAATCTTCTGCAGTTTAAAAAGAATGCTTCATTTCCTTTGTATATATGCCCAGGAAAGGGACTGCTGGATCATACAGTAGTTCTGTTTTTAGTTTTTGAGGAACCACCATACTGTTTTCCGTAATGGCTTTACTAATTTACATTCTCACCAACAGTGTACAAGGGTTCCCTTTTCTCTGCATCCTCACCAACACTTGTTAATTCTTGTCCTTTCCACAATAGCCATCCTAACAGGTGTGAAATAATATCTCATTGTGGTTTTGATTTGCATTTCTCTGATGATTAGTGATGTTGAGTGTGTTTTTATATATCTGTTGGTCATCTGTACATCATCTTTGGAAACAAGTCTACTTAGATCCTTTGCTCGCTTTTTTTTTTTTTTTTTTTTTTCGGTACGCGGGCCTCTCACTGTTGTGGCCTCTCTCCCGTTGCGGAGCACAGGCTCCGGACGCGCAGGCTCAGCGGCCATAGCTCACGGGCCCAGCCGCTCCGCGGCATGTGGGATCTTCCCGGACCGGGGCACGAACCCGTGTCCCCTGCGTCGGCAGGCGGACTCTCAACCACTGCGCCACCAGGGAAGCCCCCTGCTCACTTATAGGTTGGGTTAATGAAGTTTTTTGCTGTCAAGTTGTGCGAGTTTCTTGTATATTTTGGATACTAACCCCATATCAGATATGTGGTTTGTAAATGTTTTCATTTCATAAGTTGCCTTTTCATTTTGTTGATGGTTTCCTTTGCTAAAGAGATTTGTTCCATGATTTATTGCTCTTTTTTCTATTCTAAAGGTCACCTTGGTGAAAATCAAGTCACCTGGAAGTGGCTTTCACATATGGTCTGAAGTAGTGGTACCCAATTTACTGTTTGATTTACAAAGTAGGTCCCACCTTCCTCCCTGCTCTTCCATGCCCGTTTATCATCCATCAGAGAGGCATGTGCATGTGTATATATCCTTCAGCCTTCTCAGTTACCTTCCCTTGGTCAGTGTGCAGGTGCCGGTACCAATCAGTAGCTCTCTGTTTTAATTGTTACAACACTATATGGCTCTTAACTTCTCTTCGCTCTTTTCCTTCTGCTGCTACTGCTTTTCTTTTTCTTTTGTTCTTTCATTGTAAGTTTGATATTGATTTGCTAACTTCAACAAAAATCCTTGTTGTGGTTTTGATTAAAATTTCATTTAGTATATTCATAAAACTAGTGAGAATTGATGTCTTTATGGTATTGAGTTTTCCTGATCAAGTACATATTTCTTAAAGTTCTTCAGTAAAGCTTTATAACTTTCTATTTACGTCTTACATAACTTTTTGTTAGATTTATTCCTAGGTGTTTTGTAGTTTTTTGTTTTGGTAGTTAAAACTGGTGACTTTAAATGGTGGCTTGAAAAATAAAAATGGTTTATTTGCTTTGTGGAAGAGTGAACTAGTTTGCAACAAGATGGTATTTCTATGGAGAAAATCTGGAAGAGGTAGAAAATAAATTTAAACCATATATTTAAAGGATTCAGAGAGCTGTTACCTGTGATGACATCATTTGCTGATCTGACACAGGCTAGGGCCTCAGAATCTGGGTTTGAACAAAGCAGAGGGCTTCTATTTTAAGACAGAAGTCATTAGAGCTTTTGACCAAACTCAGAGACATGAGAGTTCTAAAACACAAGGCTAGGTACCTGCTCCATATACTTACTAGATTCGGAATCTCCCCATGCAAGGCTAAAAAGTTCAGTCAACTTCTGCAAAATGAATTAAAATTTCCTGCGGTAATACGGTGTTTAGGAGTCAAAGACCTACTATAGGGAGGGTCTGAGAACAATGTGAAGAATCAAAATCCTTCCCTTTTTTCCAGCTTTATTGAGGTACATGAGAATTAGCAGCTATGAATTTTAAAATAACGATGATTACTATGTTGAAGTAAATAGAAGACAACTTCTCCGGAAACAAAATAGAAGTACAGTAAGAAATAAACCACAAAAAGTCAGCATAATTTGAAAGCAGTAAATGCCTAAACTTCAAGGTAACTCTTTTATTTATACACAAAAATGAACCCATCAAATTACAGCTAAGCGATCTCTCCTACATCTTTCCCACTCCACCCTGAGAGAAACTGGGGGAAGGGAGAAAGAGCTAGCAGTGGGTCTAAGGCTTGTCTAAAATCATCATCAGAGAGCAGGTACACCCTGCGTCTGAAAATCCTAAAATAAGTGCCCTCTAGATAAGTGCATGTTCTACAGGGAAGGCAGTTAAAAGGACCTGCCATTTGAAGTGGCAGTCATTGAAATGTAGACTTTCTAGGGGAGAAAAAGAAGCACAAAGGAAAAAATGAGGCATCCCTTGACAATTGGGTGGTGAAGGGGAAGAGAGTCAAAAAGGGGAATTTAGGCTGTGAAACAAAATGTACTTCACTATACTGCCAGAATAAGGGAATAAAAGTTTAGAATGTAAGAGTTGAAGGAAACTTTCTATCCATAAGCACTTTCAGAAGAATTTTATGCAGGATGAGTGCACCCAAGCAACGACTGGGAATATACCTGCAAAAGGACAGATGATGGACATTTCATAAACATCAAAACTAAAACAGAAGTGGGGTCAATGCTGGGAGACTGATGTGCAATTGCTGTATTTGTGGCAAAATAGTAATAATTCACCCGGGAAATGTAAGAGAAAGCATAGGAACCTAGATCACTGTTATTTAGTCAATAGGTGGGAATTAAGGGATATCCTTAAAAAAATCGACACACCTCTTAAGAGGACAGGCACTAAACATTTAAAATGCTGTGAGTACCAGTGTAGCAACTTGGATAAAAATAGAACTTTTCTAAATATTCCGTATCTTTAAAAAACTACATCATCTCTAGGATAATTGTCCTATCTTAGTTCTGTTGTTCTGTTCTTGTTTCATTTGTATTTGATCCCATTTCTCTGCTGTATTTTCAACTGCTCCCAGTCCATTATCTCTAATCTCTAGCCAGGAGACTAGTTGTTTTGAGCATATAACTGTGTTTAAAATATTCCTATATTTTTTTTAAAAATGGGGAGATCTTTATTGTTTGCTAATGCCTCACTTTTCCTGAGTAGTTCCAAGATCGTATTTACTAGCAAGTATCAGAATCTAGGAGATGGGTTAAGAGGTCCTTGTGTGCCCTTGACATTATAGCATTTCAAGAGAAAGTACTGTAATAGGTGGGACCCTAAAATCCAGAATTAGACTATCTCAATTTCAATCCTGACATTAGTACTGCAGGATGGTTGCTATTAGGCAGTTATAACTCTCTCTTTGTGCTTCTATTGTCTCATCTTAAAAAATGATACCTATATTATCACTATCACAGAAAGAACACCTATATTATCACTACTATTGTTGACATTATGACATTTATCCCACTATATAGTTAGAGTTACCTTTTTACATGTACCTTTAGATTAAATCTTTTGAAGAGATTTTCTGCATGATGTTCAACTTTGTATTTTCATAAATGAGCAAAGGTTTTGGCACATAGAAGCTTAGATATTTTTGAAATTATTTTATGATTTGCATAGACCATTCCTGGGTGAAATTGTGTACTTGTATCCATGTATTAGGGGAGATGATATGTGTCTATTGGTATGTGTTTCTTCTCAGAGTATCACTTTACCATAATAACGAGATTTATGTGTGTAGGTGGATGGAGCTTATGATGATACACACGGTTTTGAACCAGCTTGGTATACCATTAAAAACTTATAACGTCATGGGATTTCCCTGGTGTCACAGTGGTTAAGAATCCACCGGCCAATGCAGGGGACATGGGTTTGAGCCCTGGTCCGGAAGGATCTCACATGCCATGGAGCAGCTAGGCTCATGCTCCACAACTACTGAGCCTGTGCTCTGGAGCCCGTGAGCCACAACTGCTGAGCCCAAGTGCCACAACTACTGAGGCCCACGTGCCTAGAGCCAGTGCTCTGCAACAAAGATAAGCCACCGTAATGAGAGGCCCGCACACCGCAACAAAGAGTAGTCCCCACCCACTGCAACTCGAGAAAGCCTGCATGCAGCAACGAGGACCCAATGAAGCCAAAAATAAATAAATTAAAAAATATATAATGTCATAATTAGTTAAAATATACAGCATCTTAATTATTGATCCCTTTTAATTGGTGTCATATGAAATACCCCTGATCTATAGTTTTAGTAGATGTATTATTACTGAAAGTCTTTGTTCCCAGATTTTGTGTCAAGATTTTTCACCCTTAATATGTTTCAGAATAATACTGAGACTGAATATATGAATGTCATACTCCTGGTTTTAATTTTAAGAGATCGTTAGTGTTTTAAAACTACCTTCATAACTAAATGCATTTTTCTTTATTTTACCCAGATTTTCATAGAGCACATTGCTTCTACACTGTGATTGGTGTGCTTTTTAAATCGACCTCCTCTGCACACAGTAATTTTCTAATCACTTTGTGCTTATTTGAACTTCTGTGACACAATTAACATCTATATAATTTTTCCTTCAAATTCAATTGTTTCTAATTTCTAAAACAAATCTTAGAAATGCTCAGACTTTTTAAGAATCAGATTTCCTACAAAAATGTGACAGATCTTGGATTTCTTAAAAGGAAATACTGTGATTAGAGAGATTGAGTAAAACTTATTTGACCTAAGTTTCAACATATACTAAGTTAATATTCCTGGATGAGAAAATAGGGAAAAAAACCTTGAATCATAGGATTTAGAATGTAAACAACCCGTGTGTATTTAATGAGAACCATTACTTTAAACATAATAGGAGAAAATAGAATTATAATAAATTGAGAGATGGTACAAATGAAAAAGGTTAAGATTTGTGAAGTGATAAACTTTTTTGAAAATGCAATCAGAAAATATAATTGAGATATTTTAAAGGAAGATATACCATAAAAAATAACATATATTTTGAAAGACAGAATTGATATGATCATTACAATATCAATAAAAATTTTTAGTTTTTATCAAAATAGCATTTAAGAGACAAATAATAGAGGATAAGATGGAGAAAATAGAGCTGAGTTATTTATCGCACATGTGTGAGAAATAGCAAATAATGTTTCATTCTTGCTGTTTATAATTAGAATAAATTGTATATTCAAATATGTTGTTTAAGGACTTAAGATTAGCCATCAGAGAGATTTGAATGTATATATTTCAAATCGCTAGAGAAAAGTAAGAATAAAGATAAAAACCACAAAACAAGAGAAAACAAGATAAAATGTATGGAAAGAAAATATTAACAAGCTTCCTTTACTGTTTTTCTTTGCAGTTTAAGATTCCCTGATCCAGGCATCACTCTAAGTGTTTCAAAAGTCTGAGAACCAGAGACACAAACTAAGCAGTTAGCCTTCTAGCTGTGGATGCATCCAATTCTACAACGTATTAAAAATGTTAGTCTAGGAATATTATAGTGTTAACACAGCTGGGCAAAACACTGAGCTTTTGCCAAATGTGTATAATTTTAATTTTTTTTTGTTAAAATATATTTTAATTGAAATGCGCATACTGTAAATGCACCAATAGTAGCTAACACTCAGCTCAGGAACGATAACATTTCTAGCACCATGGGGGGTGCCCCTGAGCCCAGTGTCAGTCGGATGGCCATTAGGCCTACCGTCACCATCATCAGTTCTGTTGTTCTATTTTTGAATTTTACATAAATGGGATGACACAGTCTGTCCTCTTTCGGGTATGGCTCTTTTTCCCTCAGTATTCTGTATGTGAGATCGATGCATACTGTTGTGTGTACCATTCAGTCTCTTACTCTCATTTAATTTTAGTACTGCATTGCATGAATATGTGACAAATACCTAGTATATTTGAGTTTTTCCAGCTTTGGCCAACAATTACGAGTACCTCTCTCCCTCCCCCTTCCCTCCCCATGTATATCATACACACACTTCTGTTGAGTTTATATTATACGTAAGCATAGAATAGCTGGAACACAGTGCGTGTAAACACCTGTGGCCAAGCAGGTTTTCAAAACGATTGATGTAGGTCAAAACATGAAACTAGTGATATTTGACTATGTTTGGCCTATAAACATGTTACCTTATGAGAAGCCTACTCCACATTTCATCCAAACCTGCTATTTTCGGTTTTTAATTTCACCCATTCTGATAGTAGGTAATGGTACATCACTGTGGGTTTACTTAACTTTTCCCCCCAAACTAAAAAGATTGAGAACATTTTCAGATGTCACTGGCCATGTAGAGTTCCTCTTCCCAATTTTTATTGTATTTTCCTGTTTTGTTTGGCAAGAATATTGATCAGCAACAAGCTATTCCATCAGAGCAGGAAGTGGAAGTGTGTAGTGTCTGGATTTTGAATCATCACCCTAACTGACCCTTATGGGTTTTTTTCTTGCTACAGAATTTGTATTGTTGCCTTATCTATACCTTCCCAATTAAACCACTCGTCCATATAATGGCCATCCATGGAATATCAATACCAGTAAATTAGTGAATGTATAACTAGTTGATATATTATTCTTTTTCCCATCATTGCTTTTCTGTCCCTTAAAAACAAACAAAAACAATAACAAGAAAAAAGCAAATACATTTATTTTTAGTGATTTCAAAGAACAGCTATAACAACACTAATGGATGTAATGAGAAAAGGAGATATTAAAAAAATATAAAATTAAGTAGCTTAACAATTTGTCACTATACACCATGCTGCTTACAACAAGGAGACATTTGAAAATGAGCATAAGGCTAACATTTGAATCGTCTTGAGACACTAATCAAGTATTTCTATGAAATCAAATCACATGATCAGGCCTTTTAGGATATATTACCTATTTTGAAATGTTAACACTCTGGGAAATACTGTGGAAGTTTTGATGGGAAGTTTGTATTTATGAGAAAATGTCATACATCATTATTTGAGAGACAGTATATCCAGTTTAAAGCTTTTCTGAGGAGGATTAGCTGTCATAATACCAAAAGAAACTTGTTATACTATGGCTTCTTCCATGTGGAGACTTATAGTTTGATATTCCAAAATAACAGTAATGTTACTGTAACATTTAGAATATTTGTCAAGAATAACAAACTTTTAGTTTTGTTTTTTGACAGATATATATGATAAAATGATAAAATTGAATTTCAGCATTTTCCAACTGGGATTTGTTTACACTTAATAAAAAGTCAATTTAATATAACTTATACCTCTTATTACTAGCATTTATCTCTACTAGAATTGTATTTACCTATAAAATAGATACTTTATTATTTTGCTGAAGTTGACATCAGTTTGGAATTGATACCTTCACTTACCTAATTTTCAGCTATGATATTTTTTATTGAGTTATAGTTTATTTACAATATTAGTTTCAGGTGTACAATAGAGATTCAACATTTTTATAGATTGTACTCCATTTATAGTGATTATGAAATATTGGCTGTATTCCCTTTGCTGTACTGTATATCCCTGTACCTTATTTGCTTTATACATAGTAGTTGGTACCTCTTAATCTCCTACCTCTTCCTTGACCCTCCCCCATCCCTCTTCCAGCGGGTAACTGCTAGTTCTCTATATTTGGAAGCCTGTTTCTATTTTTATTTTCATGACTTTTTAAAAAAGATTTCTTGTGTGAGTGATAACATACAGTATTTATCTTTTTAACAAACTTTATTGAAGTATAGTTGGTTTACAATGTGTTAATTTCTGCTGTACAGCAAAGTGACCCAGTTATACATATATCAATATGACTTACTTCATTAAGCATAATACCCTCCAAGTTCATCCATGTTCTTGTAAATAGCAGAATGTCATTCCCTTTTAAGGCTGAGTATCATTCCAGTGTGTGTGTGTGTGTGTATCACATCTTCTTTATCCATTCATCTGTGATGGACACTTAGGTTGCTTCCATATCTTGACTGTCGTTAATAATGCTGCTATGAACATTGGGGTGCGTGTATCTTTTATAATTAGTGTTCTAATTTTCTTTGGCTATATACCCAGGAGTGGAATTGCTGGATCATATGGTATTTCTATTTTTTTTTGTTTTTTTGAGGAATCCCCCCACTGCCTACTGTTTTCCATAGTGGCTGCACCAGTTTACATTCCCACCAACAGTGTACGAGGGTTCCCTTTTCTCCACATCTTCACCAACATTTGTTATCTGTGTTCTTCTTGATCATAGCCATTCTGACAGGTGCGGGGGGGGGGGGGTGGGTGATATCTCATTGTGGTTTTGATTTGCGTTTCCCTGATGATTAGAGACTGTCTTTTCTCCATTGTATATTCCTGCTTCCTTCGTCAGAGATTAATTGACCATAAGTGTATGGATTTATTTCTGGGCTCTGTATGCTTTGTAGCATACTCTGAAGTTAGGGAGCATGATACCTTCAGCTATGTTCTTCTTTCTCAAGGTTGTGTTGGCTATTGGGGTATTTTGTGTTTCCGAAAAAAATTGAAAATTAATTTGTTCTGGCTCTGTGAAAAATGCCATTGGTATTTTGATAGGGATTGCAGTGAGTCTGTAGATTGCCTTGGGTAGTGTGATCATTTTAATAATATTAATTCTACCAATCCCTGAATATGGTATATCTTTCCATCTGTTTCTGTCATCTTCAGTTGACAGAACTATAAGACTCTTTCATCAGAGTCTTATAGTTAGGTCAGCAGGCTGAGTGGCCAGGTAAGATTTATCATAGAAAAATGAGCTAATATTCATAAAACATTCTGGACAGTGCCTAGAACATTGTACTTGAGATAAAAATATCTGTAAAATAAAAATAATATAAGAAAATAAATCAAGATGCTAAAAATGTTGAAAAAACAAACAGTGACAAGATTCAAAAGTACAAAATGAGGGTTAGAATTAAATTTATGGAAGTGGGAAAAAATAGAAACACTGGTCTAATTGAAAAATCAGTGATAGAATAAAAGTCATTCAGAAAACAGAATTAAAAAGTATCAAACTGGAAAATAGAATTGATGAACCCACCTAAAATTCACAACCCCTGGGAAGGCTGTTCACACCGTATTGATTTGTATATTTATCATAACATTCAAGATAACAAAATACCTTGTGACAACAAACCCCCATATTGACACAATTTTCTGAGAAGAAAAATAAGGTTGTCTTGAGAAATAGATGCCCTTTTAAAATTCGCATGAAGGTAGGTTGGAAGTGCCCCGATCAGGGATCTTGAAACCAGCTAATTAATAAGCCCATGAATACTATATGTTGTACTCCTAGGCAAAGAGCAGACTTAACTAATTATAAAAATACTGCCAGGGTGTTTTGGTTTTTTTTTCATAATGACCCCAAATCATAGAACTTAATATGACGATCTAGTTGGAAAGATAGAATTAGAAAAGTGTAAGATATGGGTGAGGCGTATATGTTGAAGAGTAAGCAGAAAAAATAAGGAAAATAAACAGCAAAACATGAATATTAAAATAATAGAGGCTATGGCAAAGCATTTTCTTTCAGTCAAATAACATTATTTTGAAAGTGAGATTTATAAACAAAATTTAAAATTCAAGGCCTTCTGTTTTCAGAGGAAGCATTAAATTAGTCAAAATATTTTTCACCTCACTTAGCATTGTTTTTCTCTTTTTCATAAAAACCTGACTTAATGTTTAATTTTTACATATAACTGTTTCACTGTCAAAGAAAAAAACCAATGTGGTCCAGCTAAAATAAACAGAAAACAGGAAGCAAGATTCTCACTTTTCAGGGAAATTACACTTGTGCCAGATGGCTCATGTGTTAATAATAATATTAAAATGATCCGTGCTTACTCCAGAAATCACCATTTCAACCAGCTCCCTCAAATATGACTAGTACATGGACAGCTTTAGGGAGGGTGTTTATGGGAAGAACAAATGTTAAGATGACAGCATTAATATATGCAATACATATTATGCAGATATTTACAGTCCCACACTAACGAATTTTATGCAGTTGAAAAATGTTATCCCCAATTACAAAGCCATTCTCCCCATACCCAGATGCAGTGTGCCACAGATCAGCAAAATGTCAATCAAAAGACCGAAATTAAGTTTTATTCATCGAACCTATTGAACTTCACTCTCTGAAGTGTACTTTAATTTCTCTTTATTTCGTGTTTCTCTGCTATTAACGAGGATGTTACTATACTGGGTTGCTTAGTGTGGTACAGCTAATTTAAAATGGTACAACAATGCTTGTCCAATATAAGGAGTTTCATTAATTAATAAAAGAAACGGGGAATCGTATCAGCAGTGTATGATTAAGAGAGTGGTAGGGAATCTTGCAAGGGGGTGAATTATGTGACATGAGATAGATGCTAGTGTTGAGACGGATGCCCAAGAAAGCACATTTGGCCCAACTCAGGTATAGTTTGTAGTTCCCATGATTTTCTCATAAAGTTAAGCACCTTCCCCTCATCTGACAAGACTGCTGGTACCCTAGGGTAAGTGTTTTCAAGATATCACTAATGTCATAGACCTGCTCTTAATGTTCTAAGTGAGAAATCAGGATAGATAGAAATTTGATGTATTTATTCCCTAAGCATTTACTGCCTGACAAATAATTTTCAGGCTCATTGTTGCCACTGGAGAGAGAAAAACACAGTGTCCTGTCCTCAGGGGATCTACGTAGACATGAAAACCAAATGTCCTTTTTTTTTTTTTTGCTTTTTATTCCCTAAGTAGGTTAAGTCCTTTAAGTTAGGAAACAGTCACTTAATACACACAGAAGAGTCAACCTTGCTTTTAACAGTGTTTACTGCCAAAGTGAGAATCTATTGAGATCTTCCTGAGGCTGAATTTCATTTGAAGATAAGATATCAAAAGGCCTGTTCTGGAGTGGGAGAGGCTGAGTTTCACGCTGCAATTGCTTCAATAATATCCCATTACTTTTCTCTTTCAAAATGTTTCCTTGAAAACACAGTCATTAATCTTATCACTTAAAAAAATCTGTAGGATGAATTGAGCATCACTCACTACCCCATCTCTTTCTCCCATTGTCCTCTCAGACATGTCACTGAGAGGTGCACACACTAACATTTCCAAATGCCATTGTGTATGTTTCAGTCACTGATGAAACTTGACTATTTTTAAGTAAAATATTTTATTGAAGTACACATTAACAAGACAAGTGTACCGTTATGTAGTGAGTTGGCTAAAAAGTTCGCTCGGTTTTAAGTAAAAATAAGACACGTTTTTCATTTTCGCAAAGAACTTTATTGAACAACCTATTCACTAACCGGATGAACTTTTTGGCCAACCCAATACAATGGAGGTTCCTTTAGTTTTGTCTCATATGTCCCTTTGAAATACCCCTGTCATTTTATTGTTTGAGTGTTTCCTTACTGTCTGATACTACGAGATGCTTCAGGCGCATTTTGCATATTCCCTGCCCCAGTCCTAGAATCAGAGGACCATTTCCTCAAAGACCTCCAGTTCCATTTGCTGGGGAGAATTGGATTAGCAATCAAGATGTGAGCACTGAGTTTACTTGTTACCAAGGAAATAAAATTGTGTCTTGGGCCTTTTGAAGAAAAGAGCTAGGTAATGTATACATGTCTCCCAACCCATATATATACAAACATCTATAGTTGTTCCCCTATTTATCCATCTGTATGTATATTGAGCTAACTTCAGTTTATACAAATGTCTTTGACTCTAAGGCTGTTCCTTGGGGTTCATTCAAGCTTTTTTTTCTTTCTCTGTAACCTCCCTCTACCTCTACAAAGATATTTTTTGTAGAGTCTTTGGGATTTTCTACATCGACAGTCGTGTCATTGGCAAATGAAATGTTTTATTATTTTTCTTTTATATTATTTTCTTGCTTTATTGCATTAGTTAGGACTTCTAGTAAGATTTTGAATGGGAGCGGTGAGAGGCTTTGTCTTGTTCCATATTTCAGGAGGAAAGCATTATCTTTTACTGTTAATTGTGCATGCTAAGTAATAAATACTATTTATTAGGTTAAGGAATTTCCCTTCAGTTTCTAGTTGGCTGGGAGTTGTATAACAGATAACTATTGAATTTTGTCAATGTCTTTCTTCATCTATTGATAAGCTTTCAAATGTTTAATCTATTAATATGTTGAATTACATTGATTTAGTTTTGAAAATTGAAACATACATTCATAGGATGAACCCTATTTTGTTGTGATGTGTTATTTTTTAATTTATTGCTGGATTGTATTTCATAATATTTTGTTAAGGATTTTCGTATCCATACTTACCAGAGATTGATCTGGAGTTATGTTTTCTTTTGAAGTCTTTGAATGGTTTTGTGTTAGGGTAATACTGGTCTCATAATATAATTGAATAGCATGGTTTTGAACTGCCCAGGTCCACTTATACATGGATTCTTTTCAATAAATATGTACTACGGTACTATACAATCCACAGTTGGTTGAATCTGCAGATGCAGAATTGTGGATATGGAGGGCCGACTGCAAAGTTAAACACGGATTTTCGACTGCATGGGGGTTGATGCCCCTAACCCTCACATTGTTCAAGGGTCAACTGTATTCCTTGTATATTTTAGAAGCGATTGTATAGAATTGGTATTACTACTTAAAGCTTTAAGTGTTTGGTAGGATTCACCAGTGAAACCATTTGAGTTTAGAATTTTCTTTGTTGGAAGGTTTGTAAATGAAATATATAACAAAAATTTATAAGTTGTATGTTATCAATTATAAATGTAATGTTACATATTAAGCATATAATGTTATACATAAATATTAAAAATATATATATAAAAGTATACATTTTGCCTAAAAATCTCTTTTTCTTCATTTTTGAAGCATCTTGTTGCCCCTGGAGATGAATCCTCTGTTTGTTGAGAGAGAAGGGCCCGAAAGGGTTTAATGATGGCTATTCCTCCTGTTTCCCTTCCAGGATCACTGGTGAACTTTCTCCAGCTCTCCCTGTGGAAGCCTGGAGGGCTTCTGGAGGAAAAGCCTGTGAAAATATGGGGCCTTTCACATGACTGTCCTTTCCATGAGCTTCTCACTCTCACCCTACCCCACACTGGGCTGCCAGCAATTCATCCAAATTACTATTTATGTTTTCCTGCTGGCTTACGGCATCTGTTAACTTCTCCAAGTAAGCAAATCTCTGGTGCTATATCTCTCTGGATGTAGAAGGATTATTAAATTATTAATTTCATTAATAAATATAAGGCTAGTTAAACTATGCTTCATATTTGGGTGAGTTGTGGTACTTTGTGTTTCTTGAGTAATTGGTCCTTTTCATCCAAATCATCAAATTTACATACGTAGAAATGTTCATATTTGTTCCTAGGTTATCCTCTGGTTGTCTGTGGGGTCTGTAGTGGTAACCCTTGTTTCATTCTTGATGTTAGTAATTTGTATCTTCTTTCTTTGTCAGTCTTGCTAGAGATTTGTCTATTTTATTAATCTGTTTAAAGAACTAGCTTTTGTTTTCATTGATTTTTCTTTATTGTTTTCCTATATTCAATTTTTTTCTTTAATTTTTTATTATTCTACTTGTTTTAGGTTGAATTGTTCTTCTTTCTCTCATTTCCTAAGGTAAAAGTGAAGGTTATTAATTTCAGATTTTCTTTCCCTAAAAGGACTGCTTTAGCTGCATTCCACAAATTTTGAGATGTCACATTTTTATTTTCATTTACTTCAAAGAAATTTTTTGTAATTTCTCTTGAGACTCCTTCTTTGACCCCTGCATTATTTAGAAGTGTGTTGTTTACTTCTGAATATTGGAAGATTATCAGATACATTTCTGTTGCTGTTATCTAGTTTAATTCAGATATGGTGTAAGAGAGTACATTGTATGATTTATATTTAAAAATTTCTTTAAGATGTGTGTCATGGAACAGAAAATGATCTATTTGGCTAAGGTTCTCTGAACTTGAGAAGAACGTTTATTGTGTTTTATTAAATGGCATCTTCTGTTAGGTCAGTTAGGTCAAGGTAGTGGAGAATGCTGTTCAGGTCATTCGTAAACCTCACTAATTTACTCCTTATGTGTTCTGTCAGTTATCAGAGGAAGGTGGTAAAGTCTCCAAATAAAGTTTTAGATGTGTCTCATTTCTCCTCTTTAATCCATCGACTCTCTGCTTTGTATATCTTGAGCCTCTGTTTCAGAGTGCACTCTCATGCAAGATGGTTCTGTTTCTTGGAGAACTGGCTTATTTTTATTATGTAATATCCCTCATTATCCCTAACAACTTCCCTTGTTCTGAAATCTACCTGGTCTGAAATTAATTTGGCTACTCCAATTTTCTTTTAGTTAGTTTTGCATGGTTTCTTTTTCTACATCCATTTACTTCTAACCACCTAAATGCTTAGACATTTAATGTGGGTTTCTTGTACACAGAATATAGATGGGTCTTGCTTTTGTTTCCAACTGGATTATTTTTAACTGGCTTAGATATTTACATATAAAAATTATTGATAAAGTTGGCTTAAAATCTAACATCTTGCTAGCTAGGTTCTATTCATCGTATCTGTTTTCCTCTCTTTCTGCCCTCTCATTTTAAGTGAGTTTTTATGATTCCATTTAATCTCTTCTATTGATTTATTATCTATGCCTTTTTGGGGAAACTTCTAAAATGATTGTTACAGTGTTGCAATATGCATTTTAAATTAATCTCAGAACCCCTTTATACAATTTTATACCACTTCACATGCAGTGAAATAACTTTACAGCAGTATACTCCAATCCCTCCCTTCCAATTCTTCTGCCATGTTATCATATTTCAGTGTATGTTTGTTTACGTTTTGAATGTGCTGAAGGTGCTTGTCTGTGTCCATATTATGGGGTAAGTGCTTCTCTTTGTTCTCAGTTCTGTCATGGGATTAAGAAAATCATTTAGTTTTTCCTGCTTTTTTCCTTGTTGTGTGGGTGAAGGGGATATAACTGCAGTGTTCCATATCTTCAAGCTGAAACTGGAATTTTGATTTTATTTTATATGTTGAAACTAAGGCATCATGCCATTCTCCACATGGGTTTTGTAACCACAGATCCTTGTGTTTCTCAGATCTTTATCTTTTTGTCTTTTCTGAAATTCAGACTGGCTATTCTTTGTTTCTTTGTGGATGTCCCTAAGATAATATAGGTTCACTATGCTTCAGAATAGAGCACACATTGTCCTCCATATTTCTTAAAATCTTTTAGTTAATGGTCTGTTCAGCTACCCAAACTAAAGTATTCCTAGCCTATTTGGTATAGCTGTTACTCCATATGTAATCATTCATCAGGTACCCCTCCATACTTACTTACCTTTTGACCCATGACCCATATTCTTATTGCTCTAGTTAAGGGCTTTTTTCTCTCTTACTTGGGTATATTTTAAACACTTCTTTCTTCTAAAAATGTTTAGTATTTATTTCTTCTTAAACATAAGTGTTTTCATGCCACCTGGCTAGCATCTCTGAGCTTCTGCTTGTGCTACTTTCCATGTCTGAAACACCCTATCACTTTTAAAATTAGGAATTTCCTTCTAATAAGTCCCTAACTGGGTCCAAACTATTCTGCAACTTTCTTCTAATAAACTTGCCTCCAGGAACTCTTTGAAAAACTCTTTGTCTAGGGTAAGGGCTGCTCTGGAGCTGTCAGAGAACCAGGTCCATAGTTCCCTCACAAGGAGGTTGCACTGCCCCCCAAATATCTCTGTTTAGGTTCTTTTCTCTAGAGTAAGTTCTTTCAGGTCAAATAGTTTCTATTTTGTTTTTTTTATGTTTGTCTTTGTATCTCCAGCATTTGAGTCAATTTTTTTTTTTTAACATGAAGTTGGAGCGAATAGAAAGAGAGACAGTTGTAACTTTGAGTTGATACCTTATTGTTCCAAAGAATACAAAGGGATTTCTTCCTAGAGTTCATATAAGTTTGGTCACTGGACTTAGTGGTTTTGGTTTGGGGCTTTTTCAGTTTAAACTTGTTTAATGCTTATATATTCCAACATAGAGAGAATGGTCTATCTGGGCAAAGGAAGTTAATTTTTTCTTGCTTCCACTTTTCTAAAACACGTGGGGATGCTGCAGTGCCAACTACCTAAGACAAGTGAAAGTCAGAGACTGTACACGCTTCCACATGGCTCCCTTCTGACCCATGAAGCTCTGCTTCAGCTCTCCACACTAATTATGCTGAGTTGGGTGGTGGTTGATAACATCCTGACAACTACCTCCTGGGAGCCATGGGGTCAGAGATTATCCACTGGCAGTTACGCAGCACATTTAGGGGGATTTCCGGGACCAGAGGGATTGTTGTATTATTTACTCTTCAGAGATTTCACATTTATTTAATTTTACCCTTGGCTTAACACTTTGTCATTAAAGAAATTTGAACGAACTGTGTAGACTCCAATATCAGAAGCGACTTGGGATTGTTAAATAATTTCCTGATAAGGCATGGTATTTTCCAAATGGGGTCAGTCAGAGTCAGTTTAAGCGGTAGAAGAAATATCACCTGGGAGTCAGGTCCTGGGTAGGCAGCAGCCATGAAAGCTTCATAGTCAGTGTGCCTCAGTTGTGACATAGCATTTTCCATCCTGTGAAGCTTTCTGGGGCATACAATGCCAATACCATGATTTGTCTTGAGAAATTTGTCTTGTATCGTACAACAGCACAATTTCGTAAATCATTTCTCCCAGTTGGTAGGATAGGTATCATTGCTGATCTCTAAAAGTAAGAATATATTACTTTGCCCTCTTGCCGCTGTGTTGTTTCTTTAATGTTCATAACTCAATCTAAGAAAAATTAAAAATGGTACCATAGGTCTAACGTGGCTGCCCTTCCTGTGCATAAGAAACTACTGATATCTGTCAGGTGACAGGAGAGGTACAATCAAGAAGGACACGTATTGGGCTTCCCTGGTGGCGCAGTGGTTGAGAGTCTGCCTGCCGCTGCAGGGGACGCGGGTTCGTGCCCCGGTCTGGGAGGATCCCACATGCCGCGGAGCGGCTGGGCCCGTGAGCCATGGCCACTGAGCCTGCGCGTCCAGAGCCTGTGCTCCGCAATGGGAGAGGCCACAACAGTGAGAGGCCCGCGTACCACAAAAAAAAAAAAAAAAAAAAAAAAGGAAAGGACACATGTTTAAAGATTACTTTGAAGGTGTTACCAACATCCTCTTTTAAAATCAGTTCTATACATGGTAATTCTCCACTTCTTTTGGAAAAAAATCATACTTTAAGGGTTCATTTGCTGGATGATACTCTGCTATCTAATACTTGAAGAAAAAAGAATATGAAACTCATTTCTGATTCAGGCAACTGAGTCACTATTTTAAAATCTCCAGGGCAGTTCATTTCATACCTGGACTGAGATCTTGTGATAGATTCCTTAGGTCCAGGTTACCATGGCAACAAGTCATTATTTCCAAAAGTAATTTGACATATCTCAAGATTTTGGCCCTTCTGTATTCCTCTATGGTGCTACAAAGATAAAAGTGTTAGTTAACTTTAGAACTATTTCTACTGGAGGCAGCAAGGGAAAACTATAATATTTTCGTTCAAAACTGCTAGCCCTAGAGGAAGCTTAATTGAGATTTTTAGGAAAAGTAGTCTATTGGGGCATAAATCATACTGATGCCACATTTATTTTTCAGTCTTGCAAGTTTTGTGGAAAAATTCATATAGGATTAGTTGCATTTTTTCAATTAAACAAAATGTAAACCATAAACCCATTTAAAGTTTCATCTTCTCATATTTTATTTATAATGACAAATCGTATTACAGGCTTTTTACTATGTGACAAGTCAGTCATGGAGTTTTACCTACATTGCATCATCTAACAATCTACCTTTTAGTTTAAAGGCTTAGAAGTAAAGATAGGAGGAAATACTATATAAGGAATTGTTTTGATAATACACTGTTAAGTTCATGTGGAAATTATATTCTAGTTAGCAAGGCACCAAGGATGTCCACCATTTTCTTAAGCTTCAGGAATTGAAGTCATCAGTTAAAATACAATCTGGTACCGAAAGAAATTAACTCGCTAACTGATCATGTGTAAGCCATCGTTCTGGATACTTTTTTCTATTATAATGTTAATTGAATTTCATGTACCACTCTGTGCTGATAGGGGTGTCATATCTATTCTATAACTACATATGTTTAGACTCAGGAAAATTAAATAACTTTTGATTGTTAATAAATGAGAGTGCTAGAAATATAATTTAGTTCCTGATGATTCAAGTATTTGTGTTCTTACCATGATGACGTGTAGCCCTTAGTTTAGTTTGATTAATTATGTTCTCACCTCCCATGATTCTATGAGAATGGAACCCTAGACAGGGTTATTTTTCTAATTAGAGGAAGAAACAGGGAAAGGTTAAAGAAAAACAGGGACAGTTTTGAATAGAGTGCTCTAGTGGTGCTTGGTGTACTGGTCACCAGTTGCTAAAGCTGGCTGGACTCTTAAGAATCAGGATTTATTCGGGGCAAAGGAGATAAGGGAAGAGGAGTTCTGCCATGCAGGAGCGTTATTTTTAAAATAAAACAATTTTGGCCTTTTAATAATTTATCAAGAATAAGCACGATTGTTGCATAATATTATTACATGTACCTTTGAAAAGTATGTGTAACCTAAGTAATTTAAAAATTTTCAACATAGGAATTCTTTTGATATTAACCCAACAAGTCAATACATCATCAAACAGAATCTTCTTTATAATGGAGGTCAAATTTTTTTCATGCTAGATTGTAAGATTCATGAGGTCAGTGTTAAGTTAGCATCCTTTTTTGTATTTTTATATTAGCCAGGCATATAACAGGCTCAAAGACCATATATTGAAGGAATTGGCAAATTTATTTGATGCTTTTCTAGGTGATTAGATATATTTCAGGAGCAACAGAAGAGGAACCATAATACTTGTGTGTATTTGTATGACACATAAATTATAGTCCTGGACCTTTGCACAGAAGAGGAACCATAATACTTGTGTGTATTTGTATGACACATAAATTATAGTCCTGGACCTTTCTCCCCCTCTATACTGCAAGATTTTTTTTTCTTTTTGAAATTTATTATTTTTTTATACAGCAGGTTCTTATTAGTCATCAATTTTATACACATCAGTTTACACATGTCAGTCCCAATCCCCCAATTCAGCACACCACCATCCCCACACCCCCGCAGCTTTTCCCCCTTGGTGTCCGTAAGTTTGTTCTCTACATCTGTGTCTCAATTTCTGCCCCACAAACCAGTTCAGCTGTACCATTTTTCTAGGTTCCACATATATGCATTAATATACAATATTTGTTTTTCTCTTTCTGACTTACTTCACTCTTTATGACAGTCTCTAGATCCATCCACGTCTCAACAAATGACCCATTTCCGTTCCTTTTTATGGCTGAGTAGTATTCCATTGTATATAGGGACCACAACTTCTTTATCCATTCGTCTGTCGATGGGCATTTAGGTTGCTTCCATGACCTGGTTATTGTAAATAGTGCTGCAATGAACATTGGGGTGCATGTGTCTTTTTGAATTATGGTTTTCTCTGGGTATATGCCCAGTAGTGGGATTGCTGGATCATATGGTAATTCTATTTTTAGTTTTTTAAGGAACCTCCATACTCTTCTCCATAGTGGCTGTATCAATTTACATTCCCACCAATAGTGCAAGAGGGTTCCCTTTTCTCCACACCCTCTCCAGCATTTGTTGTTTGTAGATTTGCTGATGATGCCCATTCTTTCTGGTGTGAGATGATATCTCATTGTAGTTTCGATCTGCATTTCTCTAATAATTAGTGATGTTGAGTAGATTTTCATGTGCTTTTGGCCATCTGTATGTCTTCTTTGGAGAAATGTCTCTTTAGGTCTTCTGCCCATTTTTGGATTGGGTTGTTTGTTTCTTTAATATTGAGCTGCATGAGCTGTTTATATATTTTGGAGATTAATCCTTTGTCCATTGATTTGTTTGCAAATATTTTCTCCCATTCTGAGGGTTGTCTTTTCATCTTGTTTATGGTTTCCTTTGCTGTGCAAAAGCTTTAAAGTTTCATTAGGGGTCCCATTTGTTTATTTTTGTTTTTATTTTCATTACTATAGAAGGTGGATCAAAAAAGATCTGGCTGTGACTTAGGTCAAAGAGTGTTCTTCCTATGTTTTCCTCTAAGAGTTTTATAGTGTCTGGTCTTACATTTAGGTCTTGAATCTATTTTGTGGTTATTTTTGTGTATGGTGTTAGGGAGTGTTCTAATTTCATTCTTTTCCATGTAGCTGTCCAGTTTTCCCAGTACCACTTATTGAAGAGACTGTCTTTTCTCCATTGTATATCCTTGCCTCCTTTGTCATAGATTAGTTGACCATAAGTGTGTGGATTTATCTCTGGGCTTTCTATTTTGTTGCATTGATCTATGTTTCTGTTTTTGCGCCAGTACCATATTGTCTTGATTACTGTAGCTTTGTACTATGGTCTGAAGTCAGGGAGCCTGATTCCTCCAGCTCCTTTTTTTCCCTCAAGACTGCTTTGGCTATTCGGGGTCTTTTGTGTCTGCATGCAAATTTTAAGATTTTTTGTTCCAGTTCTGTAAAAAATGCCATTGGTAATTTGGTAGGGATTGCATTGAATCTGTAGATGGTTTGGGTATTATAGTCATTTTCACAGTATTGATTCCTCCAATCCAAGAGCATGGTGTATCTCTCCATCCGTTGGTATCATTAATTTCTTTCATCAGTGTCTTATAGTTTTCTGCATACAGGTCTTTTGTCTCCCTAGGTAGGTTTATTTCTAGGTATTTTATTCTTTTTGTTGCAATGGTAAATGGGAGTTTTTCCTTCATTTCTCTTTCAGATTTTTCATCATTAGTGTATAGGAATGCAAGAGATTTCTGTGCATTAATTTTGTATCCTGCAACTTTATCAAATTCATTGATTAGCTCTAGTAGTTTTCTGGTGGCATCTTTAGTATTCTCTATGTGTAGTATGTCATCTGCAAACAGTGACAGTTTTACTTCTTCTTTTCCAATTTGTTTTCCTTTTATTTCTTTTTATTCTCTGATTGCTGTGGCTAGGACGTCCACAACTCTGTTGAATAATAGTGGTGAGAGTGGACATCCTTGTCTTGTTCCTGATCTTAGAGGAAATGCTTTGAGTTTTTCACCATTGAGAATGATGTTTGCTGTGGGTTTGTCGTATATGGCCTTTATTATGTTGAGGTAGCTTCCCTCTATGCCCACTTTCTGGAGAGTATTTTATCATAAATGGGTGTTGAATTTTGTCAGAAGCTTTTTCTGCATCTATTGATATGCTCATATGGTTCTTATTCTTCAATTTGTTAATATGGTGTATCACATGGATTGATTTGTGTATATTGAAGAATCCTTGCATCCCTGGGATAAATCCCACTTGATCATGGTGTATGAGCCTTTTAATGTATTGTTGGATTAGGTTTGCTAGTATTTTCTTGAGGATTCTTACATCTATATTCATCAGTGATACTGGTCTGTAATTTTCTTTTTTTGTAGTATCTTTGTCTGGTTTTGGTATCCGGGTGATGGTGGCCTCATAGAATGAGTTTAGGAGTGTTCCTTCCTCTGCAATTTTTTTGAAGAGTTTGAGAAGCATGGGTGATGGCTCTTTTCTAAATGTTTGATAGAATTCATTTGTGAAGCCATCTGGTCCTGGGCTTTTGTTTGTTGGAAGATTTTTAATCACAGTTTCAGTTTCATTACTTGTCATTGGTCTGTTCCTATTTTCTGTTTCTTCCTCCTTCAGTCTTGGAAGGTTATACCTTTCTAAGAATTTGTCCATTTCTTCCAGGTGGTCCATTTTATTGGCATAGAGTTGCTTGTAGTAGTCTCCTAGGATGCTTTGTATTTCTGCAGTGTCTGTTGTAACTTCTCCTTTTTCATTTCTAATTTTATTGATTTGAGTCCTCTCCCTCTTTTTCTTGATGAGTCTGGCTAACGGTTTATCAATTTTGTTTATCTTCTCAAATAACCAGATTTTAGTTTTATTTGCTATTGTTTTCTTTGTTTCTGTTTTCATTTATTTATGCTCTGATATTTATGATTACTTTCCTTCTGCTAACTTTGGGTCTTGTTTGTTCTTCTTGCTCTAGTTCCTTTAGGTGTAAGGTTAGATTGTTTATTTGAGATTTTTTCTTGTTTCTTGAGGTAGGCTTGTATAGCTGTAAACTTCCCTTTAGAACTGCTTTTGCTGCATCCCATAGGTTTTGGATCATTGTGTCTTCATTGTCATTTTTCTCTAGGCATTTTTTGATTTCCTCTTTGATTTCTTCAGTAATCTCTTGGTTATTTAGTAACGTATTGTTTAACCTCCATGTGTTTGTGTTTTTTACATTTTTTCCCCTGTAATTCATTTCTAATCCCATAGCGTTGTGGTCAGAAAAGATGCTTGATATGATATCAGTTTTCTTAAATTTACTGAGGCTTGATTTGTGACCCAAGATGTGATCTGTCCTAGAGAATGTTCCGTGCGCACTTGAGAAGAAAGTGTAATCTGCTGTTTTGGATGGAATGTCCCATAAATATCAATTACATCTATCTGGTCTACTGTGTCATTTAAAGCTTCTGTTTCCTTATTTATTTTCATTTTGGATGATCTGTCCATTAGTGTAAGTGAGGTGTTAATGTCCCCCACTATTACTGTGTTACTGTTGATTTCCTCTTTTATAGCTGTTAGCAGTTGCCTTATGTATTGTGGTGCTCCTATATTGGGTTCATATATATTTATAATTGTTATATCTTCTTCTTGGATTGATCCCTTGATCATTATGTAGTGTCCTTCCTTGTCTCTTGTAACATTCTTTATTTTAAAGTCTATTTTATCTGATATGAGTATTGCTACTCCAGCTTTCTTTTGATTTCCATTTTCATGAAATATCTTTTTCCATCTCCTCACTTTCAGTCTGTATATGTCCCTAGGTCTGAAGTGGGTCTCTTTTATACAGCGTATATATGGGTCTTGTTTTTGTATCCATTCAGCAAGCCTGTGTCTTTTGGTAGGAACATTTAATCCATTCACGTTTAAGGTAATTATTTTTGACTATAATCTCTTCAAATATTTTCTCGGATCCTTTCTGTCTCTCTCCTTCTTCTGGGACACCTACAACATAATTTAATAGTAGAAGTTGTTCTTCTTTCCCTCTGTTAATTTTTTCTGGTCATGAACATGCCCTTGAGTGACAGGTCCTCTGAAGCTGACACCCAGAGGTTCTGATGTTGCATTTGGAAGAATTCAAAAATTGACATTTATCCATCCCCTTCTAATGCAAAAGTTATCATTTTCAAAGACCTGTTTCCGAACATCTTTCCGAGGTGCTAGAGATTCACACAGCCTCCAGGGTGGTGGCTGGAAGAGCTTTTGAATGTTCACTGTGGCTTAGCTGCTAGGCCAGGTGGCTGGCCTTTCACTTGATGTGGTCATGCTACTCATAAGCTCTCAGTAGGTTCAAAGACCTTTCTAGGCTTAAAGCCAGTTTTTCTAGGTAGCTTCCTTTTGAGGTAAATAAGTATGTTTTATTATCATCTCGTTATGAAGGAAGATACTAAGATGCCGAGAAAGGGCATTTCCCCGGTCTCAGCTCTGGAATTAGCGATGAGCTGTTCCAGGTGTCCAGACCCTCACCTGCCCGGTTGTGGAGGAAACTGGCTGGTACTGAACACTGAACTCTGTCTTCGTTCTCAGTGGGCACCAACACCCGATCCTAGGTGAGGTGGTCCCAGAGGTCTCTTAGGCTGTCTTCATTTCTTTTCATAACATTCGCATTCATTTCTTTTCATTCTTTTTGCTTTATTCTGTTCCACAGCAGTGAATTCCACCATTCTGTCTTCCCAGTCACTTATCCGTTCTTCTGCCTCAGTTATTCTGCTATTGATTCCTTCCAGTGTAGTTTTCATTTCAGTTATTGTATTGTTCATCTCTGTTTGTTTGTTCTTTAATTTTTCTAGGTCTTTGTTAAACATTTCTTGCATCTTCTTGATCTTTGCCTCCATTCTTTTTCCGAGGTCCTGGATCATCTTCACTATCATTATCCTGAATTCTTTTTCTGGAAGTTTTCCTATCTCCACTTCATTTAGTTGTTTTTCTGGGGTTTTATCTTGTTCCTTCATCTGGTACATAGCCCTCTGCCTTTTCAGTATTTCTGTGAATGTGTCTATACTGCAAGCTTTTTGAGGGAAGGAGTCATGTTCATTCCGTGTTGTATCCTAAAAGGTAGGCAAATCACAACAAGATTCTAAATACTTAGGGAATTAATTGATTAAGTCACTTGCTTTTGTTTTACATGGTTTGGAAAAGAAAGGAAATAGTTTAAATATAAGAAACTTTTGTCATCTTCTATCAAAATTTTTTATTTAGTTTGCCCTTTTACTATTTAACAGAGTGGCAAACAACACAAAAGAAGACAACAAACAACAACATGAATCAAAGAATGACCAGTTAGCTTGGAATATATACCAGATTACAGTTAAATATGAAGATTTCTGTGTTTGCTTTTAGATTAAGGGAAAATGCAAAATATGTACTTCATTCAATTAAAAAAAAAAATACATGCACAAAGACATAGGAGGTCTAACAAATGAAGAGTCAAGCCCTGAATGAGTAGAAGTTATTTTTCTTTGCATTTTCTTTTAAATCTATAGCATGTTTGAAATTAATTATTTTGACTTTATTATTCTGTAAACTATATTCTATCATCTGTAACCTATCTATACATATATACAACTCCGATATTCTCTGTCAGAGCATGGCTCTTCCCAGAACATGCAATTTAATATTTTCTGAAGTATGGGTGAAATACAGGTGGTGTTTCTACAATTAAAATATTTTTTCATATCCTTAGGAAAAATGTAGATTTTTACCCATTCTTACAGTTGAAATTCTTGTGTAATGATCAGAACCATCTTCAGTGGCCACTGAGATTTGCAGTCTCATCATGGCCCAGTCTATAATTCCCTTAAATATTGTTGGTATTGCAGTGCTTACACTTATCCATGCATAATATAGATTTAATTTTCTCTCTCACTGCAGATATTTATTGCTAAGGAAAAATTGCCTAGAGAAACATCTGCTCATGAAACAGTCTCTGTCAAGGAGACATAAGTAGCAGAATAGCAATTTAATGGAAAAAAGAAGTAGAAATTTACCTGTGAACCTAAAATAAAAGTGGGCCATTAACATAGCAAGCATTAGTGTGCTTTCTGGCTAGTTAATACTTATTTAACATGCATTATTAGGTAGAAACGATGGAAGGAATGATTGTTGGTGAAGAATAAAAATATTTATCAAGAATAGTTTTCTTTTGTTGGCTGTGATATCTCATGAATAAACAGCAAGAATCCGTTGAATTTAGTCCATCCTCTATATAAAACTCAAATAGAGTCCTTATAAGGAGAGAGGTCAGTGGGAACAGTTAGGGGAATATGATATTACGGGAATGTGCGTAGTTTTTGCTAATTTTAGGAGTAACCTACTACTTACTAAAGTTAATTTTCATATTCTTTAAAAAATACAGAGTAACTGAATGGAACATTTTAAAAAGTTGACCAAATGTTTTTCTAGTATGAATATTTTAATAATTTTGAAAAGTGCCATGCTATATTAAATACCCTTCATTAAAACGATGCAACTTTTAAAAGGGCTTTGTTTTTCCATCTGTGCATGCTGGAAGCACCCTTTGAATACTGAATAACAGATGCTATATGCAATCTTAGTCGATAGAATCAATTCTTTATTTCTATTGCTGTGAAGATATATTTCTGTGTCCAAGAGCTCTACAAATTAAGATTTTCCATATGTGAGACCAACTGAGCACATACTTTCATGCCATAATCAATTTTCTGCTAAGGTGTCAACAAAATTTATATTATAACAATTAGCTTAATATCCAAGTAATAGTACAGGCAAGGTTGAGCTTTGTATAGTACACCATCCTAAACTGAAGTTTTTAGGTGTGCCAGGAGCTGATCTGTGTGAAACAGCAATAAGTTGATATACCCAAGTGGATATTTCCATTAACAGAGCCATCATTTCAAACAGCCTTTTACGCCATTTATGCTTGATATAAACTTTATTTTAAATCGAATAACAGCTTCCTACAGTCTCTCAAAGGGACTTCTTGAACAGAATTTTAAAATTAGTCTTGACTCAAGCATATCATTAAAAGTATCCATCCTTGTACCACAGAGAAGGGCGTAGGGGTTGTGCAGCCAAGGAAGCTGTTTGTCTTTCCAGCAAGAGGCCCCAGAATGCTGTGCTTCTAGACCAGTGGTTTTTCAGTCTTCTCCCTCTGGTCGTGTTTGTCAGTTCTTTCTGCAGATGCATGGTACGTGAAAGCTTCTCATGGGCGGGGCTGCTGAAGACGTGATTATCTCAGAGAAACCCTGATGGTGATTTGTCCTCTCCTCTGGAAGAAAGGTCACATAGTCTATGAAAGGATTTCACTGCTCGAAGATACTTGCTTCACCCTTGTGAGCTGGCTGGCAGTGTTGTGTAGATCTGAAATGACAAGAAATGGGATCTCCGATTTCTAGATACAAAATGAGGGATATGTAGAGAAACCACTAGTGTTTTATTTACTCTAAGTGATAATGGTGATAATATGAGCTAATGTTCATTGAAACTTACTCTTCATCCTTTCAACAAGAAATACGGGAGACAGTAATACTAGACATATGGTTGACCTCAGGCAGACTAAACAGTACTTTCAGAGCTGGAACATATGACTATGGCACAGATTAATGTTCTCCTCTACCAGGCTATACATAGATCCTCCACTACTGTGGCAGATGCAAACAGCAGCTGTAACCAGTTTTCAGCTCCTCCTCATTGGCCAGATTCTATTGTAGATAATTGGAAATTTAAAGAGTAATATCTTCATTGTAACTGTGAATGGGTGTGTGACACAGTTCCGGAGCTTACTGGGAAAGCCTTTGCTTTCCTGATTGAAGCATCCTCTATTTATTTCTTCTTGACTGCTGTAGCAGCGGGAGAATTACAAAGACCTGGACCCTGACTTAGACGCTGGTATTCTTCAGTCTGTACCAGCGTCAAGAACAGCCTAGCTCCAGGCTTCTTTTTATGTGAGAAATATAAACCTCTGTGTGTTCTACTCATTCTGAGTTAGCCTTTCATTTATTTGTACTTGCTTCCGCTGCTAGCCTATTTTTGACTGTATTCCCCTCCCCTTCACACCGGAGCCTGACAAGCACCATTTCACTCTTTCATCCTGTGAATTGTCTGTTATAGATTCCTCGTGGAAGTGGAACCATGCGGTGTTTGTGTCTTTCTGTGACCGGCTTACCTCACCCGGCATAGTGTCCTCAAGGTTCATCCGTATTGTCACATATTGCAGAATTTCCTTCTTTCTTAAGGCTGAATATTACTCCTTTGGATGTATATACCACATTTCCTTTATCCATCCGTCTAGGATGCCAGTGGGCATTTAGGTTGTTTTCACATCTTAGGTATTCTGAATAGTGCTGCAGGAAACATAGGAGCGCTAATACCTCTCTTTGAGATTCTGATTTCAGTTCTCTTTGATAAATACTCAGAAGTGGGATTTGTGGATCATTAGGTAATTCTCTTTGTAACTTTTCAGGACCCTCTGTACTGTTTTCCACAGTGGCTGTACCATTGTCCATTCTCACAGTGTGCAGGATTCCATCTTCTTCACATCCTCCCCAATATTTGTTGTCTTTTCAATTTTTATAATAGCCATCCTGACAGATGTAAGCTGATACCTCATTGTGGTTTTGATTTACAGTTCCCTGATGATGAGTAACATTAAACATTTTTGCATATACCTGTTGTCCGTTTGTATGTCATCTTTGGAGAAATGTCTAGCGAAGACTTTTGCCCATTTCTTAATTGGGTTACTAGTTTTTTCACTGTTAAATGTAGATATGTTTTGAAAGTGTTTCGTCCTCTTTAGTTGTTTGGAAGAGTTCTGGAAGGCTTGGTATTAATTATTTTTTGAAAGTTTGGTAGAATTCACTAATGAAGTCATTTGGTCCTGAGCTTTTCTTTACTGGGAGGTTTTCGGTTACTGATTTAATCTATATGCTAGTTTTAAGTCTTTTGAGACTATTTTTTCATGATTTAGTCTTGAATAGGCTGTATATTGCTAGGTTATCCATTTCTTCTAGGTTATCCAGTATATTGACCTATAACTGTTGCCTTATGATCCTTTTTATTTCCATGGCACTGGTTGCAATGTCTCTTCTTTCATTTCTGATTTTATTTGAATCGCCTTTTTTACCTTAGTGAACCTAAAGATTTGTCGATTTTGTTTATCTTTAAAAAAAAAACCTGTTTCATTGACTTTTTTCTATTGTGTTTCTATTCTATGTTTCATTCATTTCCATTCTATTCTGTACTTCCTTCCTTGTACTTTTGGGCTTAGTTTGTTCTTTTTCTAGTTCCTTGAGGTATGAATTTTGGCATTTTGTTTGGAATCTTTTTTAATGTAGGTATTAGTATGAACTTCTGTCTTTCTACATCCCGTAACTTATGTATGCTGTGTTTTTGTTTTGAGTTATTTTCTCATTTCCTTTTTGATTTCTTTTTTGACCCAATCGTTGTTCAAGAGTGTGTAGTTTAATTTCCACATATTGGTGAACTTTCTAGTTTTCCTTCTGATACTGATTTCTAGTTTTATTCCTCTGTGGTTATAAAGGATACGTGGTGTGATATTAATCTTAAGTTTGTTGGGACTTGTTTCGTAATCTAAGATGTGCTATATCTTGGAGAATGATCTGTGTGTGCTTGAGAAGACTATGCATTCTGGTGTTGTTGGGTGGAAACTTTTGTATACATGTGTTAAGTCCATTTGGCCTGGAGTGTTGTTAAAGTCTGCTGTTTGTTTTCCTCTTTCCTTCCTTCCTTCCTTCCTTCCTTCCTCCCTCCTCGCCTCGCCTCTGCCTCTGCCTCTGCCTCTGCCTCTGCCTCTGCCTCTGCCTCTGCCTCTGCCTCTGCCTCTGCCTCTGCCTCTGCCTTCCTTTCCTTGTTGGCTGCACTGGGTCTTCGTTGCTGTGTGTGGGCTTTCTCTAGTTGCAGTGAGCAGGGTCTAGTCTTCATTGCGGTGCGCAGGCTTCTCATTGCAGTGTCTTGTTGTGGAGCACAGGCTTTAAGCACGTGGGCTTCAGTAGTTGCAGCACGCAGGCTCAGTAGTTGTGGCTCATAGGCTCTAGAGTGCAGGCTCAGTAGTTGTGGTGCACGGGCTTAGTTGCTCCGTGGCATGTGGGATCTTCCCTGAACAGTGCTCGAACCCGTGCCCCCTGCACTGGCACGCAGATTCTTAACCACTGTGCCACTAGGGAAGCCCTGTTTCTTTATTTTCAATCTGGATGTTCTATCCATTATTGAGAATGATCTATACTGAAGTTCCCTACTATTATTTATTGCTGTCTATTTCTCCCTTTAGTTCTGTCAGTGTTTGCTCTGTAGATATAGTTATTCTGAAATTGGGTGCATATATATTTATAATTGTTATGTTTTCCTGTTATCATTGTATAATGTTCTTTGTCTCATGACAATTTTTGACTTACAGTCTATTTTGTCTGATAAAGGTGGATCCATCCCTACTCTCTTTTGGTGGTCACTGAAACCAAATATCTTCTTTTCATTCCTTCACTTTCAGTCTACATGTGTCCTGGTATGAGTTAAATCTGGTGTGAGTTTCTTGTACTCAGCATTTAGTTGAGTCTTGTTTTATTATCCATTCAGCTACTCTGTCTTTTGACTAGGGAGTTTAATCCATTTACATTTAAAGTAATTATTGACGGGGAAGAACTCACTATTGCCATTTTGCATTTTTCTGTTAACCTTTTAGTTCTCTATCTTTTTTTCTCTTTGCTGTCATCCTTCGTGTTCTGTTAACTTTTTTGTATCAATATGTGATTCTCTTTCTTTTGTGGTTACCTTGGCACATAATAAATTATAAGTCTATTTTTCTGTAATTTAAGCTGGTAATAAGTTCAGTTGCATACAAAATCTCTGCGGTTTAACTTGTTCTCTCCTACTTTGTTGTTGTTGTCATAATCTATTCATATTGCTTATCTTTATATATTCTGGTTATAGTTATTTTTAATACTTTTTTCTTTTAACTTTTATACTAGAATTATAAGTGATTTACCCACCACCATTACAGTAATACAGTATTCTGTGTTTATCTGTTTACTTTTAACTTTCATACTCTCCTATGCTCTCATGTTGCTGCTTAACATCGTGTGTTTTCAACTTGAAGAACTTCTGATAGCAGTTCTTGTTAGACAGTTCTAGTGGCGACCAGCTCACTTGCTTTTGTTTGTCTGAAAATCTTTCTCCATTCTTGAAGGACACTTTTGACAGGTATACTTAGTTGATGTTTTCTTTTATTTATTTTTTTATACAGCACTTTGAATATATTATCCCTCTCCCGTCTGTCCTGCAAGATTTCTGCCGAGAAATCCACTCATGGTCTTACAGGGATTCTCTTGTATATGACAAGTAGTTCTTCTTTTGCTTCTTTCAAAATTCTCTTTGTCTTTTCACAATTTGATTATAATGTGCCTTAGCATAGATTTCTTATATAGTGTATCTTGGGCTTCTTGGATCTGGGTCTCCATTTCCTCCCCCATATTTGAGAAATGTTCTGCCATTATTTCCTTGAATAAGTTTTCTGTTGGTTTCTCTTCTCCTTCTGGGACCTCTGTAATGTGCGTATTCTTCCTTTTGATGGTATTCCTAAGTCCCTTAAATTTTCTTCATTCTTTTTCATCTTTTTTCCTCCTCTGACTGAATTATTTCCAATTACTTGTCTTTGAGTTCACTAATTCTTTCTTGTGCTTGATCGAGTCTGATATTGAACCCCTATAGTGAATGTATCAGTTCAGTATTATCTACTTTAGGTCTGTGATTTCTTTCCGATAATTTTTTTAAATACTTTCTGTCTCTTTGAAATGATCACATTGTTCATGCATTGCTGTCTTTAACTTTAGTAAGCATGCATCTATATAATAGTTATTTCTAATTCTCTGTCAGGTAAATCAAATATATATATTTCATTAGAATCAGTTTGTAAAGACATATCTTGTTCCTTTGTTAGGAACATCTATGTTATTCTTCATTTTTCCTGACTCACTGTTGAAGTGTCTGCACGTTAGACAAAGCAGGCACCTCTCTGTCTTTACAGATGGGCTTTGCTCAGGAGAAGACCTTCATCATTCTGTCTGGCCAGAGCTTCTGAAGGCCTCTGTCAAATCTTTCCCTCCCAGAGAAGTAGGAAGCTATGGTCTTTTCCCACTTACTCTGCACTGAGCTGGGGGAGAAATATGTTGTCTAAACTGCCATCTCTGTTCTCCCCCAGGTGGTTAGACTGTGTTGGACTCACCAGAGCTCCAAGACTAGCAAATCAGATACCAGTTTGTGGTACTGGATGCATGGATCAATCTTTTCCTCCACAAGGAGGAGCTGGGAGCTGGAATTTTTTATTCACTTCTTCTGTGTTAAACACGGGGGAGGGTACATTATACCTACTAGCTACTGCCTCTGTTCTCCAGTGGGTGGTCAGGCTGTGTCAGACCTCAGATCTACAGGACTGATGAGACACGTGCTCATTGTTTGGTGAAGTTAGGCCTCTGGGTGCACAGATCAAGCCCTTCCCTCTCTTGGGTGAAGCTGAGAGCTATAGAATCTCTTCTTGATCCTATGGCAATGCAATGGGGGCAGCGACTCCAGTTAGAGTGTGTCCTGAATCTTCCTACCAACTTCATTGAGTCTGGTTTTTGTGTTCTTCTTGGATGCAGGAGATTTTCAGTTAATTTCTGGGTTTCCCTCAGAGGAGGTTTGTGAATTTTTGCTGAATTTGTGTGACTTGGGGGCTAAGAATGGTCCAGGATTTCCTACTCTGCTATCTTGCTTACGCCACTCTTATGCGAAAATATTTTCTAATTCAGCTTCAGAATCTGTCAGATGAAAACCTGATGACCATAGGAAATGGGATTTGCTTACTGCAACACATGTTTTTAGTAGGGCAAGTGCTCTAACTCTGATCTCCTGACAGCTGATCTTACGCTTCCCCTTCATGCCATAACTTCACTACAGGATTTTTCTAACACAGTGGATTACTATTTCTGTGACTTCAGTGATTTTGATCTCTAACGTATTTTCCTATTTCTTAAGTCTTTCTCATATGTGATTTGATATTTCCTTCCTTTCTTTACAAGGTCATTATATACCTCATGGGTTCAAATCTGAGACTTCAAATATCATTTATAAATATACTTAGGTATCTAGGAAATGTTTACCCACGAGAATATTTTTCATCTATATAAATGTGTTTCACCAGACGATAGTGCAAATTTATTAAAAAAAAAACAAAAAACAACCTACATTTAAATGACCAGACGCTGACAGCTTGAAATCTAGCAAGGCTTAGCATCATTGCTGCTAATTGCTGCCATTGCAAATTAATGGAAGCCTTTTAAATCTCTTTGACAGTGGTTATGCGGCTTTCTACAGATGGGGAACTCTAGGCGGAACGTAAAAGATGCAGTCATTACTATGCAGCTGCATATGCTTCAGAGCTCTGGGTTTTGTGAGTCTTTCCCTACCTCATTATATGTCTTGTTGCCAGAATAGATCAATGAGTCTCCCATCTAAGAAACAATGGGATGGTCCACTTTAAAGAAGTCTTCTCCTTTTCTATTAAGAATCGAAGATGTGAAAGTTGAACTGTAATCTCTTAGAAAATATTATTTTGACAAAACATATGGTTTAATTATTATTATAAATTCCAGGGCTAAAGTTACTTTACTTTTTTATTCCTGATCCAGTTGCAGGAGTACTTAAAATTCTGAGTTTATATGAAATAATTGGTCTATTTCTTATTTTATTGACATGATCAATGTTTCTGATGTTCTCCGAAAGAGACCGGGTTCATGATATATTGACAGAATTTGTTTTGAACAACAACAAAAAATTATTACAGTGGAATTTCTAAGGAACTTGGATTTAGGTAGCCATTTAAAAATGTGCATATCTACACGTGTATGTGTTTTTGTGTATGTTATACACATTTATGTGCATGTCTATCCACACATAATACATATACACACACATTAACCAAGACACCTAGAACTAAGCAAACGGGTAATAGGAAATTGGCATTTTCCCTGTTCCTTATTTAGCTGAGACCCATATTCCAAGTAGTTGCACATCTAAATTGAGATATTAGACCATCTATGGGGGACTTGCAGAGAGAGAGGCTCTCATCTGTTTCCAGTAAGGGTAGGACATTTTTTCATAAAAACTCCCCCACAACTACAAGAAAGAGAATAATCCATGAATCATTTGTAGGACTAGTAAGGTAGCAACGACCTAATGGACAGTGATGCTGGAAAGAAAGAAATCCCCCCAAAGGAGTAATTCCTGACTTTCTCCATGGTTCCACACACCAAAATCTAATCTGCCTAAGCATCCTACTGGATTTTCAAAATATCGAGACCCCTGTCGCTTCTGATTAACATCCTCTGTCTTCACTCTGGTCAGAACCAATATCACCCCTTGCCTTGATGATTGCAATAGCTTCTGTTCCTTCTCAGAATCTTGTCACTCACACCCCATTCCGAGCTATTTCCGCATAGCAGCCAGAGTAATTGTTTTAAAAATAAGTCAGTCCTGCCACTTGCCAGCTTGCACTGGCTTTCCATTCTCGCAGATGACCTTTGAAATTTGAAATTAATACAATGACTCTACATTATCTGGCTTCGTGTCATCTCTTACTACTACAACTGTGGTATCTTTCTATGTAACTTCCACTCCAGTCCCACTGGCTTCATTCATGTTACTAATCTTTAATTTTCTAAAAAAAAAAGAAATCCACCTCCTAGGCATACTCCTTATGGCTTTTCACCATTTGTATCCTTTTCCTGGAATGCTTTTCCCCAAGGTTGACATAAGTCTCACTCCCTTTCCTCCTCCCAGCTTTGGGAAAATGTTCCTGTGTTCATTATGTCTCCTACCTTAACATTCTTACTACCCCTTATTCTGCTCTATTTTTATACTAAGCATCACATTTGACATATTACATAATATTCTTACTTGTTACGCTCATTGTTTATTACACTTACCACTTCACTCGTGTCACGTAAGTTCCACGAGAGTAGGGAATTTTTATTTTGTTCACCAGTATGTCTCCATTCTTGTGCAACTGTGAAAATCGGAGAGGAATTAGGGTAACAACAATACTTAGGGGATCGATAGAGTACATGGTAACTGCAAGAGACACTCAAGGATGAGCAGAAAATATTAATAAAAAAATGCTGCAGGTCAATTGAAGTCCGATAGTGTTTATGGCTTTATCAACAATGAAATTTGGGGAAATATTAATGAGGACTATGTCAGTGGAGATTAGGGCCAGGGGAGAGAGAGACGGACAAACAGACAGGAGGAGGGGGAATGAGAATAAAAGTGTAAAAAAATAAAAAAGTGAGAGAGCTAAAGATAAGAATAAAAGATGAGATCTTGGAGATCCTGGGTGGTCAGACAAGGAGCAAGAGTGGAAGACGAATTGAGGACCAGCTCTTTGTAACAAGTAGGAGGGAAGAACATACGGATTCGAATGCTAGAAAGTCACAAGGGAATCTGAGATGTTGTTTCTGTGTAAATGGTGTAAGGCAGGGTAATGTTTTGAGTATGCGGTAAATTACTGGGATTGGATTTTTTAGAAGAGCAGGAGGAGTGTAAGTAGACAATGAGAGAAAAATATAGTTGCAATATATGGAATATATACTCTGTGCCCGACCTTCAGCTAGGAGTGTACATCGATTATGTCAAATAGCTCCTGTAACAACCTGATGAGTAGATATTATTCCATTTGTGTATGAAACTTACGACAAGCAGTTTACCCTGTGCCATACAGTTGAGCCGTTTTACCAGTATTTTTACCCAGTAGCCATGTTATAGAGTCCATATTTTCAATCACTAAACTAAGAGCCTCCATAATGGAAGAAATAAATGATTAGGGAAACAGAAGAAATTATAGGGATATGAAGACACAGTTGAAACTGAAGTTCCTACTTCTTATTGGCTCCATTCAATAAAGTTGTATGATATATATATTTTTTAACAATACTCAGAATCCTGGTGTGTAGGCTAATATTTGAATCGGTTCATTGTTGCAGTTGAGTTTCTTTGTGGGTGTGTGTGAGAGAGAGAGAGAGAGAGAGAGAGAGAACTCTTTGTTGAAAAATAAGTTACAATGAAAGGAATAGTGGTGGTCTGTTGGGGAATAAAAACTCAAGCAGAATCTCAGTCTCCCTCCACCCCAGCCTCTAGATCTTGACCCCTGCCTTCCTGCTGAACACTTTGGAAGACAAAGTTTTGGTGGGTGTGCCAGACATTCTTGGGTCCCTAGGGACTTCTGTCTTTCTGGCCAGTAGCAGGCACCATCTTGGTAGGAAAGAATAATTGGCAAGTTTGGGTTTGCATCTTCTTGAGTCCTGTAACCATATGTTTATATAAAATAAAAAGTACATATATGATTGAAACTCTTACCTGAATTTCTAATAATTATTAGTGGCACAATTTATCCTACTTAGGTAGAGAATTTTAAGAAATCAAAAATCTACTGATGGAGTGTGATGTTCAGTACATTTTTAAACTTCTGTTCAATAGAGCTGGTACCTATTTTAAACAATCTTATAAAGGGGGGCAGAACCCCCAAATATGAACTTAAGAGGTCTCACAAGCACCTCTTCAGGAGCCACTATCAAAGTCTACCTCAAAGTTTTGGAAGCCTAAATTGTATTCTCACTGTGATCGTGGGACATCTCACTTGGGCAGAGGAAAGAACTATAATGTCTCTGATGGGCAAAGTAAAAATGAGCTTTGAATTATCTAAGCTTTTAAATGAGCACTTATGTGATGACTCAGAATGATGCATCAAAGAATATAGACAATATTATTTTGGCCTGAATGGATACTGAAGTATAATCCAGCCAAGAGTAAGTCTTCATTATTAGAGGATCTTTTAGCATGGCCTTGTATGTTCACCAGCATGGGTTTGATTCGTAATGAGTAGACTCCCAAGTAACTGAGGAATTGAGGAGTTGTATATTTTCATCATCATTGTAAAACCAAATGTTAGGGCAAGAAAAAAAAGTGATTTTAGAATCATTGCACGTACTTTATGAACCAAATACCAGAGCTCATTGTCTGACAAGTCCAAACGTGCTTTTAATAACAATAGGGCAAAATATTTAAAATTGGGACTCTCACAGATTTTCTGGCACCTATAGTGATCTTAGGAATAATTGGAGCTAGACTTTCTTCCTGACCAGAATCGGTTATGTGTTAGAGATGAGTGATTGCCTTGATTTATAGGACTGAAAAATATGTTTCTAATTCATCAGTGAGTGGAACTAATTATACAGAAATATTTTTAAAAATTTCAACTACTTACAGAAACTTCCTGAGAATACAAAGACTGTAAATGATGGAATGCTAGGGTTGAAACCTGGAGGGAGTTGTTCCTACCTTTTGTCAAAGGCCAAGTTCTCGTGCTTCCCTCCTATTCTAGTGTCTGCCAGTATGACTGGCCGTGTCTAGTCCAAGCTCTACAAGGGAACCTACGCTCTGCCCACATACCTGTGATCCCTGTAGATAAATGACCTCAGAATAGATATCCTTTCAATTTTACATAGCCTTACACATGGGAGTGAATAGTACAATTTAAATAAAAACTAAAATAACAACGACAGAAAGCAACCATGATGAGCAAAATTATAATCAACTGAAAAATCAAGAGATTGGGAAATATATTTGTAAATACATGACAAAGCTTTAAAATTATTAATAATAACAGTAATCATGCTGCAAAGCGCTCTTACAAATTGAGAAAAATACAAATGAATCAATGAGAAATTGGGTAAGTACTTGAGCAGGAAACTCATTAAGGTTGAAGTCTGACTATAGAAAAAAATATAAAAGATAAAAACCTTACCAGTAGCTCTAAGTGTAAATTTATATAAAATTAGATATCAAAAATACTTACAGGTAACATTGTTGATTGGAATATATACAAAAATATTTTCTGCATTGGTAGGTTAAAGATTATTACAGCTTTGTTTAAATGCAATATGGGAGTATTTATTTAAATTAAAAGCAATAATCAGTCATTCTACTTCTGTGAATCTGTCCCATATGCAGACCCCTTGAAGACCATTATACAAAGATACAGTGTAATGAAAAACCAAAAACTAAAGTTAGGGACCCCTAATAATGGATGGGGACATAAACTGTGGAATACAGAGGTTTCCCCACTATCGGAAAGCAGAGTGCTCTCTTGAAACCTTTCCTTAGTCGAAATGGCACAAAAGCAAAGAAGCAATCACCGTAGGCTGCATCTTGCTAACAGATACACAAAGTAAATGGAGGTAAAGCACAGATGCTCACAGACACAGTACAAAAAGCTCTTGCGGCTCAATGCTGAGTATTGTTCCCAGGGAAGGAGCTTGGCGGGGCCACGCTCGCTGCTTAGGCGCGAGCCGCCTCTGTAAGGGCTCGCTGCAAGGCCAACGAACGCTGAATGCGAGTCCTGCTTTTTGTATTTTTTCCTAACAGTGAAAATCCTCTGTGGATTTCTTTCGGTTAGCAAAACTGATGTGGGTCTTGCGTGAAAACTAAGTGGCATAAAGTGAACTTTTGAAAAGTAAGGGATACCTGTGTATATACAATGGGATATTATGAAGAAAATAAAGTGAATGAATTAGAACTGTCGTCTTGTTTTGGAGGGAGTTCTCTTGTGTAACTATTAATTGAGAAAAGCGCGAGTCCCAGCTGTGAACACGGTATTTCTAATTGTATAAAACGTGGCGAAGTGTGTGTCTTTGTGAAAAAACATACAATTATATAAGCTAGCAGAAAGTTTTGCTGACATTGGTTACCTGCGGGAGTGGTAAGGTGCAGTGGAGGGAAGATAAAGGTTGCAGATGAGTGAAATAAAGGTGTTTGTGATTACAAAAAAAACCACATAAAATATCCTATTTAGAGAAAAGTATATGTTAAGAGGCATTTGAATAGCTTTACTTCTTTTACGTGTTAATCCCGTTTGCTGTATTTACATTCATGAGATGGAATCTGTCCCTGCTTATTTCTCCCGCTATATTCTGAATTTCTGTCCCTGATCATCTCAACCAAACACACTTATTCAAGGCTATAAAGCATTAAAAAAAGGTAAAATTTGTTTATATGTTTAATTTGTAGATGTGCATCTCTGCCATCAGCACATACACCCATGTTTTTCTTTCCCAAAGCAGTTATATCCCTGTGTTGAGAGCATAGTCAATTGCGTTGCAGGAGATCTTTGCTTTTTACTGGCCTTTGAATGGTGTTAAGAAAGTAAAATTATGCAGTGAAGCAGAATCCAAGAGTCTACAAGTTGCTTGTTTTCTAATAAGCATTTTTTGGGTCATTTTCAACTTTTAATGTAAAAATGTTTTTAAAAATCTCGTTTTGAAGAAAGGAGGAATGGGAATAATGAGAAAAGGAGTGGATGTATGAAAAGAGAGACCAACCGGCATGGGAGGCTGGCTGAGTCTGGGATGTCAGGGAGTTCTTCCTGAGGAAGTGATCCTGGAGTCGAGACATTGATAAGGCAAGAGTGCTTTGAGCTGAAGAAGTGATGAATGCTAACATCATAAGGCGGCAGGACCAACTTTACAAGTGAATATAATAAGAGAAAGAAGACCAGTGCATCTTGCCTGGTGTGTAGCTCCAGAAGAATGTGAGTCATGAAGTTGGAGGGGTGGGCTTGGGACGAATCATGGAGGGTATTATATACGCTATGTGACAGGTTTAGACTTTATGAAAATTGACTGAGATGCCATTGAAAGATTCTAAGGAAAACCTGAGGTTTGAGCTGACTCACATTTTAAAAGATGACTTTGTGATTTGTTTGAGTAGCAATAGGTAGATGAGTTAGGAGGTAATGTCTGTTGTCCAAATGGCTTGAAATGATGTGATGCTCACACATGAAGAGGCCAGAAGATTGCTGTGATATCTCTCTGGAGGTTTTGTGTCCTTTGGGTTCTGACGATGGAATTGGATTAGGACAAGATGTCGAGGGAGCAGACACTGCGAGAAATTCCAGATTTTTTCGCTTAAGCAGTAGGATGGATGAGAGTGTCCTTTACCAATATGTGGAAGTGTATCTAGAACGTGTAACTTTAACAGGTGTGTGTTTATGAACCTTCCTTAGACTATAGACATTTTTGTGAAAGGAAGACCCTGAGGTGAAATGTGAAATCAATTTGGGAAAGATAAATTGGTATTTTCAGCGCTAACTACACACAAAGAAAGTAATGATGCTTTGTGTATTTTGGACTACCAGTGAAATACTTCTTCATGCATAATAAAATATAATTTAAAAGATAATATGGTTGTGATACAGTAAAGCTATAAAATAGTAACACCAGTGAAAAAATAATACCTCTCACTAAAGGCTAGATAATTGCTTGGCTAAACAGGCAAAAACCTGCTGGCAGTGCCCTGAGGCAATTCAGGAGATGAAACAAAAATTCTTCGCTGAGAAAAATCTTATAAGAGGAAGGTTATAGGCCGGACACCCTGGCCAGATCTGAAAGGTCATTTTCTTGACAAATTCAGCAAATATTTATGGAGGTCAGTGAGATACAAGCAGAAAACCATAAGGCTCCAGACTCAGAACAAAGACTTGTTCATCTGACACCTGAGTGGAGAAGGGCAGACTCTCCTCCCTCACCATGTACCCTCTGCTCATCTCTTCAGTGATTGCATTCTTTTCCTGTTTCTGGAAGATGCCTGCAGCCAGACGTCTGCTGTTATATACCATATAAACAGGCCTGATGTCCACATTTGCAGAGGAATCTCTGGTTGACTGGTACAGAATCACAAATCATTACTCTCTCAGTTATGATTTGATGGCAGTAAAGTCTTCCCTTTATTAGATCATTTTTTTCTAGGTCGTCTAACTTATCTTATTAGACCTTCAAATGGGAGGGGAATCTTGCTCCTGCAGTGAATGTAATAAACTGACAGAGTATTGACAATGCACAGAGGTCTGCAGGAATAGTATCTTCCTTACCTGGTGTCATTCCCGAAATCTCTAACCAGACCCACAGTCATGGAAACACTGCATAGCATCAGTGAACATTCATTGCGTCCCTCCTTCTCGCCTGACCTTGGGTAAACCAACATGATGAGACATTCTGATAAGGTTATTGATGAGTTGGAGACAGATGGGTAAGGCAAGTCCTTCAGGGTGTGATTTATGCTGTGAGTACACAGAGAAGGATCCCCCAGACCAGCTTTCATTGATGGTGTTGCCTAAACTTGAGGCTGAATGATGACTAAGAGTTAACTTGATGAACAGAGAAGGGAGTGCCTTCTTGGTAGAAGAATGAAAACGCAGGCAAAGCCATCCAGGCATAAGAGAACATGAAACTGTCAGGAGTAAGCAAAAAAAATCTTGACTTTTTCAACATTTTAGGTATTAATGCGTCTCCATTCCCAAGGGGGCATAGTCTTGATTTTTTAAAAAAAAAGCTTCAGTGTGTATATGTGTGTGTGTGTGTGTGTGTGTGTGTGTGTGTGTGTGTATGTGTATTTTTGTTTCGTTTATATCTAATTGCTTACTGTCAAACTCAGCTAAATTTCAGAGTTTTAGATTTACACACAAAAATGTGTAACTCTCATTTTTTCCCTGATACTTTAGTGGGAGGAATACTATTTTTGAGGTGACATGATAAATATGGAAAACAAATTAATGGTAAGGAATATGATTCAATACATTAAAATTAGTTAAATCATTTTGGAAAAAATTCTTTAAAAACTAAAAGTAAAATGAATGCTATATGTGTTAACATCTTAATCACTAAAAAATAAAGGAAGTACATATTAGGTGAAATTATGATGAAGAAACTCTATAACACTGCAGCAGTTGTGACTTCTGTCAAATTCCTACAGCTATAAATCACCAGCAGCACACCTGTAGTTGAAAAATTTCGTTTACTGTGTTTTGCAACATGGGAACACATATCTTGGAGTCCCTGGGATGTCTTAATAAGGAGAGTATTGGGAAGGACCTATTAGAAGATTCAGGGTTATTGGCTGATTTGGGGACAGGAGGGCTTAAAGAAGTGGGGCTTTGCTCTGAATTGGAATTGAGGTAATACTGTAATTGTGTGTCTTCATATACCTTATCTACAAGGAGAGAAAACTAAACCTTGACTAAAATGTAATTGGCAGAAAAGTAGTAAGCATGCATATTAGTCAGGAGAGGTGGTGTTTGATCATTTTCGTGACTTGGACAAAGTTTTTCCTGTGTTCATATACTTCTGTGGATTGGTCCTGTTTTTATTTGATCCGTCTTGGTCACTAAATGGCATTCTGATACTAAAGTTTTGTGAAACTGCTTATTTTCAACAAGGAATACCAAGGCCTAGTCAATAGTACCAGGCAAGATTCTGAATATCTGATCACTTTCAAATCGTGATCCTAATAGCAGGTAGTAAACTGGAGAAGATGGGTAAATATTACTGAACACTTCTAAGCTCATCTTGGTTTGGAAGGATGCATAGACAAGTTTAAATGCTTATGTTAAAGTAAGTTAGTATTTGTAAAGTATGAGGCAGGCAGAAGGTTGATATTCTTAATAAAGTAGTTTTACAAGTCAAAATAGTAGCTACATTGTTCAACAATAAAAAGAGAGGCTCAGTCAAGTCATAATAATCCTTTAATAAGGGTTATAGGGATTTCTACGTGTGACTGATAAACTGTGTTATAAAATGTAATGATCTCAAGAAGTACTTTCCTTTTGATTCAGCAGTCCGATTTCTAGGAATTTATCCAAAATAAGTAACCCGCAAATACTCAAAACCATTCATACAAAATTAGTTGTCATAACATTGTAACCTCTGATTATGAAAAGTTTCAAACGTACAAGATTAGAATACTATAATCAACTCTCATATACCCACAGCTTCATCAAATATCAATATTTTGCTAGCTTTTATCTGTGCATATGCATCTTTGTTATTCTGTGGTATTTTGAAACAAATCCCAGACAACACATCACTGAAGCAGTAGACTTTTCAGCGTGCATCTCTCAGTTGTAAGGTCTTTAAAAAACAAAAAACACAACAAACACCATGTCATTACCATACCCCGACTTTCTAGAAGTATTCATACTGTCTTTATAAATATTTAATAATCAGTTCATATGGAATTCATCCTATTTTTCAAAGTGCTGCCCATTTTCATAAGAATATAAAGTCATCACCATTGTGGTTGTTACATCTTATAAATCTCTTTCTTCCTATAACGGCACTCCTTTTCTTTGGTTCTTTTTTAATGCCAATGATTTGTTGGAAAAACCAGCTTCTTTATTCCTGTAAGACTGTCCTTCATCCTGGATTTGGCCAATAGTTTCTGTGGGATGTCACTTAAATTGTTCCTTTACTCTTGTATTTCCTGTAAATTTGAAAAGATTTAGATGCTTGGTTAGATTTGAGACTAAACTTTTAGAATACTTCACAGGTGGTTCTGTAACATTTCTATTGCTTCTCTGTTGCATGAAGTACAAAATGTCTGATTGTATCACCTTTAATGATGCTAACATTGGGAATTCCCTGGCAGTCCAGTGGTTAGGACTCCATGCTTCCACTACAGGGGGCACGGGTTTGGTCCCCGGTTGGGGAACTAAGATCCTGCAAGCCAAAAAAAAAAAAAAAAAAAAGTGATGCTAACATTGATTAGTGTTCCAAGGTAGCAGGACCAGGACCATCATTTCCTCAAGACTATGTCACCTAATGATTTAGCATTCTTTGATAATTGTTGTCTAGATCCATATGTCATTTAAGCATAATATTTATTTAATAGTTTAAATGTAAAACAACCTGAATTTAACCATAGAATATTGAATAAATTAATTGGTGTCCCATAGACTAGCACTATATAACTATTAAGAAAAAGTGTATATGTATATATAAAATACATGGAAATATTCAACATTTTTGTAATTTTTTTAAAAAGTCATAAAATCTTTGAATATAATCTATTTTCTTAGAAAATATTAAAAATCAACACGCTTGCTAATACCTGATCTCCCAACCTTGAGTTCTTTGGTGTACCAGTCCTCTAGATAATTTATTTTTGCTGAATTACTTGCGCTTGAGGAAAAGCTCTTAATATTCAATGTTGGTCAGATGTCAAATGCTACAGTAGCTAGATATCTATTCACTAAGTGATGGTGGAAAGGAAGTGTCATTTACACAGTGAAATTAAATGAGTGCCGAGTAAATAGTGTCACACATTGTTATGATACCGGAGTCTCACAGGGTATTGATTTTGCAGTTCACTGTCACCTACTAGAAGTTAATTATTTTAACTTAGGGTTTAGAGAATGCGGAATAGTACTACATGAATCCCTCTAGTAGGAGGTAGAAAAAACAAGTGTCTGAGTAATAATTGTAGTAATTGCTCTCTATAAGAAACTGCTGAATATTGCATGAAACATAATTGTGATTGTATAACTATTAATATAATTCCATTTGATGAGGGTATATGTCTCACTTAAATTTCTTAATGATTCAAGAAATAAAAACTAGTTTTTGAGAAATAGGTCTCCTTTAGAATAAGAATGTGTAACAAATAATTTAATTACAATATTTGATATAAAATTCATATCTAGGAATATTGAATAAAGAAAACTCCCGCTGTGTTAAGTGTAGCAGGACAAACACGCAGCTGTTACCATGGATTAAGGAAAGCTCCAATCATTGTTACCAATCTACGTCTATACCCAATTAACGTTATATTAAACCTGATATTTTTAGGGACGTAGAGCAGAGGAATTGATATCATGAAATAATGAACAAAACAACTGCCTTTTTAGGTTAAAGTTGAAGCAAATCTTCTCACTTTTTGTGAGAATAAATGGGAACTTTGGGGTTCCTGCAGTCTCTTCCTTATTTAAAAGCGTAATAATGTGCCTTCTAGGGCTTGGAGTCGCACAGGAAGGGTCACCATGCAGGATCTCATCCTTGGATAGGTCCATTCAATCTGAAGAGTTTGGCCTTGGCCGGAAAGAAAATGTTTCTTACAGAGACAAACTAAGTCAGTGTTCTGACTGTGGCTGTCAGGCTACCAAAGTCATTGTTTTGAACCATCGAATTTTTCAACTAACTCAGCCTGCCGTGATTCCATGCTACCCAGAAAACTGATTTACTGTTCCAGGTTTTTCCAGGGTCAGAGACTACCCTTGCTCAGGGGGCATGCTTGTATAAACAGGTTAATAGTCCTGTATCTACAAAGCAATAAGCTGATGGGTGTGCTGGTTTTTTCCCAGTAGTCTTTGTGAGTCGGGGTACTGTGTCTATGTCCAGGAGATCACCCTTAGCCTGACCCTGACCCTTGGATAGCTTAACCATCAGATGTCTGAGTCTACAGAGCAGACATCTAGTCTGTTGATGTGGTAATCCAGCTCTGGTAGGGTAGTCAGTTTCCTAGATCAGAGCTTTCCAGCTCACGGGGATGGGTGGGTTTCAACTTGTGTTGAGACGTTGGTCCCTCAGCTCTTAGAAGCAGCCAGGGCAGCCTGAGCTTTGGATGGTGAGCTGCCTTCTCTATCCTCCTGGGTGTTGTACATATTCTCTCTTTCTGTTTAAGCCAAGGCGTGTAGAAGTTGTTTGACAAAAACTTTTCAAAAATATATACTTACAAGTCATCACACTACGATAGTCAAGTAATGTGGCACTATTCATTCTTCATATTATTTCAAAAGTGCAAATATGTATGGACAATATTAGTAACCAGCACTAAGGTAACTTCACCCAGCTTAAGAAATGAAACATCAGAATTACAGTTGAAGCCCAACTTCTACCCCTTTGCCATCTTGATCTCCTCCGAAATACATATCCTTACAACTAAACACTCTCCTGTATTTTTCATTCCTTTGTGTGCTTTTAAACTGTTGTAACGTATAGATGCCTTTATTACCATTTAATATTCTGTACGTTTTAAAACTTTATACAAATGTCATTAAATCGTTCAGAAGTCAGGTTTTATTTTGCTCACTGCTATGGTTTTGATATTTATTCATGTTGATGGTTAAAGACTTAGTTAACTTATTTCACTTGTATAACATTGCATGGCATGCATATAAAATTTAGTCATTGTTCTATGGTTACTTCACTGGTTACTAATGTTTTATTTTAAACCATGCTCCAGCAAATACTTTTGTATATATTTATAAATTTTGGTATATTTTTCCATATATCTATGGTTGGGTCTTAGGGCATGTTCACCTCCAAACTTACTAGATGTAGCCTAATGACTTTTTAGAGTGACTCTTGCAGTCAATTCTTCCTCTAGTAGTGTTTGAATGTCCCCGTTTCCTTCTGTCTTGTCAGTACTGTTATAGACAGGTGTTTAGATATTTGCTAATCAAGTGAGTGGAAAATGTAATTTTGTTTTTATTTGTTTATCTTGACTGCTAATGAGGTAGAATACATACTCATATTGCTAATGGGCATTAAGATTTTCTCTTCTGGAATTACCTATTTTTCTTTCTTCTCTTTTCCGTTTCAAATTTTTTTGGGGATAAATTGTTCTCTTATGAATTTATGGACATTATAAAAAATAGTGTTTTGGACATGAATTTTTTGTCATCCAAATGTAGTATGAATATCTTCTTGAAAGCTGAAACTTCTTTATGTTAATAGTTCTTTTTGTGCCAGACGAAAGATGTGATTTTTTACTGTGTGTGTGTGTGTGTGTGTGTGTGAGTGTTTTGCTTTCCTACACTGATATTTCTCTAAAAGATTAAGCATTTTGCTTTTCCCGTTACGTGCGGGGTCAGAGGTAACCCTTAACAGACTGAGTCTGTAGTTAGGAAGTGGTTCTTGGACACTTAGCCCTTAGCTTCTTTCTCACAGTGTATCAGTCATTCTGAGAGCTTTCCAGTGTTCATAAATAAATTTATTCCTCCTTAAACTAATGTAAATTATGTATTGTGTAACTAAGAATGCTCACCAATAAATATAGCTTGCTAATAAAACTCTTTGAGGGAATGCCATAGACCTTGTTCTTTGAGAGTCTTGACTTTTCCCGGCCCTTTGCTCTCTCATACACATTCTGCAATCTGCTTGCCAAGTTCCTACAAAAATCTCTATTGGAATATTTATTAAATTTTCATTGAACAAATGATATTAAGGGAGAAAATTGGACTTCTTTTTGGTATTGAGTCTTCCATTGGTGAAACTTGATTTATTTAGACCTTGGTTAATATTTTTGAATAATAACTTATGCTTTTTTCCAGATTTTGAGTGTTTGATTTATTTTTATGTCATCTTAATCACATGAAAGATAATGTGATTATTTTAAAGCTTTGCTTTTCGAAGAGATTTTATCTTTATCCTCAGTGAGTATTACATTTTATTCAATACATGTTAGAACTCTGTTGGCATAACATACAGTTTTTCATCTTTGACCTTTTATTTCGGTGAATAATAATAGAGATTTTAGTATTAATAAAATTGTATCTCTAGCATGGGTCATGAGTTCATGATATAGTGTCACTTTCAAAACTTGTTGGATTTGGTTGTTATTTCTTTCGGGTATGCTGTATCTGTGTTCATTAGTGAAATTGATTCTTATTTTTTTCCTATTAATCTATTTTTTCATTTTGACGCTGGAGTTACATTTGCCTCAACCAGAGCAAGAAGAATTCCATCTTCTATTCCTGGGTACAGTTTTGGAAACACGGGCGTCACCTTTTCCTGCAAAACTATCTGGGTCCCTCTGTCTCTTTCATTCTCTCTCTCTCTCTCTCTCTCAAGAAAGCTATACTTTTCAACCATTAATTCAATTGTAATTATAGAAATATTCAGATTACTTACTTTTTACTTGATTGAGTGTGGACATATATTTGATACATTTTGGCCTATTTCTCTAGGAAATTACTCTGATCATCTAACTTTTCAAATGCCCTGATCAAAAGATATTTTTTACTAAAAGTCTGTAAAAATTTGTCTAATATCTACTATAACTGTAGTTATTCTTTATGTCTCTTATAACTTCTTTAAAAGTCTTGTCTGAGGTTTGTCTAGTTTATTATTTTTTTCCCAAATAAACAAAGATACAGCATTTTAATACTCTCTATTCTTTTGTGTAATTTCTGCTCACGTTCATATTTACCAAGTTTTTTCTTCCAGTTTCTTAATGTTATCAAACTTCTTATGTTAAATACTTAGGCAATAATTTTCAGCACTTCTTTCAAATAAATCATTCTAAAAATAGATAAGGCTCAAGGATTCCCCAAAAGTGCCACTTTAACTACATCTGAAGTTTTGATAGTACTTATATAAGTTTGAAGTATATTATAATCCCATTAAGACTTCTTTGATGGAAAAGGTATTTAGAAACATGTTTATTGGTGTGACCAAGTATTTATGTGTCTTAACTCCCAAACCTTTACATTTTGATTGATCTTACTGGTTAGTTAGTTCTCTTCCAGTAAACATTTTATTGAAGTATAACATGGAAAATTGCTCAAATCACAAGGGTATGGCTTATTAACATTTTATTTTATTGTGTTCTATTCTGTTTTATTGGGGTATAGTTGTTTTACAATGTTGTTAGTTTCTACTGTACAGTGGAGTTCCCCGTGCTCTGCAGCAGGTTCTCATTAGTTATCTATTTTATACATAGTAGTGCGTATATGTCAATCCCAATCTCCCAGTTCATCCCACCCGCCACTTTCCCCGCTTGGTGTCCATACGTTTTTTTCTCTACATCTGTCTCTCTATTTCTGCCTTGTAAACTGGTTCTTAAAGTGAACCTATCTATGTATCTAGCACTCAGATCAAGGGAAAAAAAAAAAAAAAACACGATTAGATCATGGTCTCAGAAAATGTCCTCCTGTTGCTTCTTGTCATGTCATAGTCACTCTGTTGACTACAGCCTCTTTTGAGTTTGGTGTACGTAGATAACGTAGTATGTGTTTTATCCTATGTTTTTGTCTTTTAATATTATTTCTTGAATGTGTAGATCAGTTATTTTAAAGTTTGCTTCCAGTGTCTGCGTGAATTATTGACATGCTTCTAATATCTTTTGTTTTCCTTTTTGATTTGGGTCATATGGTCTTGTTCCTAGCAAAGTCTAATAATTTTTGACTGAGTGCAGGTCAGTTTGAATTAAAACTATGGGAGGTCCTGATGACATTATGTTTGACCAGAGGCAATCCACCATTTCTCTGCTTGTTGATATGGAGCTGATTATCTAAACTACCTCATGGGACTAAGCAAATTTGAAGTTAATTTCCTCCCTCCCTCCCCGACCTCTGCTTTGACTCCTCTGGTGTAACGCTATATTTTGGACTTTAAACTGAGTTACTGGTAGGCTTTTCTCTTTTGATCATTTCTCTGCTTTGATCAGCATAGCTCTGTTTCACCAAGAATTTCTGCTTAGCATTTTATGGTCTTGCTCTCTGTAACTTCAGACTTTGACAGATATCTTCAGGGAAAACTCGTTGTATTTCAGGACCAGTTTTCTATCACACCCAACTCAAAGGGAATTTATTCCCACATGACTCCTATCTCATCTCTCCTGCTCCGGGAAACAGCCAGAAAGGACTTAATGACTGTCCTATTCACCTATCCTGGCCCTTTCCCTAAAACACGTCGAGATACTTGAAATCTTGTACTTTGCCCACATTTGACAAATATATTCCAGGGAAAAGTGAATTCACTTCTCTGTGGTTCTCTTCTCTCCAGAATCTTGGATCTTCTAGACTGTTCTTCTACTCTGTGATGCCTACAATAGATTTTCCCCATATTTTTCAGCTCCCCTTGGTGAAGAAATTATTCAGACGTAAGCTACTCCATTTTGTCCAAATCAGAAGTGATCAGAAAATGTGTTCCATATTGTCCTGAAATTTTGAGCTTTCTATGAAAATTTCCCTATAGATATTAGATGATTAGTTTTTTTTTCTTTTTTTCTCTGTGTTTACAGTGAGAGTATATTTTCTAGCTCTTAGGTAGAGGGTTCTATAAATATAATCATAGGACTCCTCTCTTTAGTATACCATTTTTTCAGAAAGGTGAAATTTTCATCCTCTGTGATTGAACAGTTTTATCACAGACTATGCCGTGTTAGTTGAGAGTTGTTATATCTTCCTTGTGAGATGAAAAATATTATTGGATAGTGATCCTGTCTTCTTCCTATAAATGATTTTTCACTTCATGCCTGCATTACCTGACTTTGGTAAAGTGAAACCAATTACTTTTTGGGTGTAATGTTGTTTCCATACTTTCACTCTCAGAATTTATGATGCCTTATGATTTAGGTATATCTCTGATTAACAGTACGCACTGAGATTGTGTTTTTGCTGTTTTTCTTTACAAGTGAGCAAACGCATTGGAGGAAAGACTGGTACATGGTAAAGGGGCACCACTCAGTATAGTCAGGATAGACTTCTTGGTGGAAGCAGCATTTGGACTCCAAGAATGAAAGGGAGGGAACAATGTTCTAGGCTGAGGGAAGAGCCTATGCAGAGGACCAAGGAACGAAACACTGGTGCCTGTTAGGAACTGAGATCAGCTCAGCTCTGATCCTGAGATCAGATCCTTCTAATCTCTGATCCTTCCTGCATCCTAGCAGGGTGACCTTGACCAAGTCCCTTTCCCTCTATGGGCCTCAGTTTCTTCTTTGTAAAATGGGAGCAACAACGTCCAATTCACGTTAATGGAAAACTGATAAAATCTAATATGGTCTCCAGTTAACAATATTAATTTTAATTTCCAGATTTTGACCATTGTAATCAGGTTATATAACATAGTAACATTAGGAGAATCTAGATGAGGAGTGAATGAGTACTCGGTGTTATTTTTACAATTTTTCTATAAGCTAAAAATAAAAGTTCAAAATCCAAAAGTTAAAAGAAAATAAAGCATATCTGTCCAAATGTAAATGCCCCAGAGAAAGGGGAGGGTGCCCAGTGCTTAAGCTGTGTGTTCTTGAGCCTTTATAGAGCCCTGGGAAGTGGCCATTGTTCCTCTCATTTTACAGAGGAGACTTAAAGCTAAGAAAGTATCCCTCAATTTCTGATTTCCCAAGGTTTTTGTTTTTGTTTTTGTTCTTAATGAATGAATGTTGGATTTTGTTAAAGGCTTTCTCACTAATATGAAGATTATTGATAATCACGTGACATACTTTCTTAGATGTGTTCATAGTATGTAATACTGATAGATTGATTTCCAAACATTGAACCAACCTTGAGTTCTTAGAATAGATTGCCACTGGTTATGGCATGTTATTTTGCTATTGTGATACTAGATTCCTCTTGCTAATATTTTACTCGATTTTTTGCATCAATATTCATAAGTATATTGGTTAAGAATTTCTTTTGTACTACCTTTAGTTGTACTATTTCTGTTTGTATCAGTGTTATACTTCCTAAAAGGAGAACTTTCCACTCTTTTCAATGTAGAGGACTAATTTATAGAACATTTTTGAGCTATATAGTTTTTAAAGATTTACTAAAATTCTGTGAGGTCAACTGGATCTGGTGAATTTTGTGGGAGCAGTTCCTCAATAAATTTATCTATTTCTTCTACAAAAATTCGATTGTTTCAACGTTATAACATTTATTTATTTTTAATCTCATGGTCCTTTACACTCTATGTTTATACCTAATATTTAAGAGCTCTCTGAGAGAATCTTTTGAAAACTAAGCTGTGGGGTCATCTCAAAATCAAATTTTCCTTTTAATTCTGCCATGAGCAAAGGTATACTAACAGGTTACTACTTTTGTGTAACTTTTGGTTCACTTTAGTTTGTATTATTATAACTAAATTCAAGGCTGCTTTTAAGAGTTGTATTTTATGAATTCCAGCTCTTAACACCTGGCCAGAAGATAACTCAAGGTATCGTCTCCCATTCATGTGGCCCTTAAAACCCAAAGTCCGTGATTACTGAAACTAACCGCCACCCCGTACCCTCTTCCCACCCCATGTTCACCCCCTGCCCCGGGAGCTCCAGCCTCAGTTCACACTTATTACCATTGCTTGTACTTTCATCTTCCTTCTCTGCTCCTTTGTATCTTCCCTGATTTTCATTTGAGTTCAGCTCTTGCACCTGATCAAGCTATTGTACTTGTAGGAGGATTTTTTTTGGGGGGGTGGAGCGGGGCGGGGAACCAGTTCCTCCATATTAATTGAAATTGAAGTCTCACTTTGTTTTTTAAATGAAAGCTATATCACATTGTAATTACCACATTACATAAGATTTTCAGAAGGTTTCATAAGCTGTTTTTGACTACAGCAATGGAAATAACATAATTTTTCTTCTTTTATGCTATCCTGAGCCAGAAAAAAAATGTATGCTTTACTTTCGAAGATATGTTTCTAGGAGAGTAATATTCCAATAGTGAATTAATATACTGTATTAAAAAATTAACATATAATGAATTTCAGATAAAATATCTAAATTGAAAAAATACATTTATTATAGAATTCTTGCCTGAATGATGGAGTATTAGGCAGAATATAATAGTATTAATGCAACTTTTTGTTTTTATAAAAGTTATACCATTTTATTTAGATAATTTTATGTAAGTTAAAAAAAAAACCTCTTTTTTTTTTTTCCTACTGTTTGACCTGGATTTATAAAGAAAAAATAAGAGAATTGTTATATAACAATATCATGAAAATGTTGATCTGTTTTGGTTAGCTCTGTAATGATTTAACAAAATATTTTATAGAAAAATGCAAAGCATTTTCAGAGAATGAGCTTTCTCTGTGATGAAAACCAGTATTGATGGGTGTGCTAAACCAAGATTGGAATCACCAGTTGACTGACTATACATGACTTTTTAAAAAGGATTTTATGGAATTCTTGAAATGAGTAGCTTGCTAAATAGAAAAAATTTTGAGAAAAATTAAAAATTTTGTGTATCTTAAGACAATCACGTATTTTATATCAGATGACTCTTCTCTCATTTGTCATTCTTTAGCAAATGCATCAGTGATTCTTCTGGAAACAGGGTTCCATTCTTTGACTCCCAACTTAACAGTTGGAGTGAAATGAAAAGTTAAATACATCATGCTAAATATATATTCCTTGTATGATGCCTTAGTCTGTTGGTTATTATCTCAATAAGTCAACTTTTTTTTTGATATTTGTGTCATTAATTTTTCAGAGTTTTCCCCCAAATTGTAGGTGGTATGTGGATATATATCAATACATTTGTCTATAAATTATGTGTAGATAGATTAGGTACATATTGATAGAAAAATGTAGCTAGATATATTTTAGCTAAAGCTGCATGATCTTACTTTTAGCTGAGTAATACATTAGCTGGAAGATATCTAGAAAGACTGCCCAAACGGGAAAAATTAATCTGTATAGCCTGAAATGATAGCTGAAAAGCTCAGTTTTAGTTCATTGAGGTTTCCATTTTAGTTGATAAGCCTAATTAGATCCACTTGGTTAGCCGTAACAGAAAAGTAATATTCAAATACATCAGGCATGGTCTTTAAATAAGATAAGATACAAAAATCTATAAATAGCTTGGAAAGTAATATTAATGCTGAGTCTAGCACTATGAATAAGAAACATTAAGCATCAGCTCAACCTTTACAAATGCTTTGCTACAGTCCTTCTCATATATACCTGTAGTAATGATAACACAGAAGAGTTTCCAATTAAGTTATGTTGGTTTTATTAAGAAATGAATTGATTCTGAATTCATTAATTTATAAACATTAAAATAAGAACGAGGTCTCCGCTAAACCGCACAGTCAATAATAATAACCGACAGACATTTTGCATTTAAACAACTAAGTGATGCTTTTTAAGTGGTGAGAGAAGTGGGCTCAGTGGAGCAATTACTTGGATACTAACCTTTTTTTTATAACAAAGTGGTATGAGAAAATAGGCAATAATTAAGTGTTCGAATACACTTTAAAAGTTTTTAACTACAGACAGTTTTAAAATTGCAGCTATCCTGCAGCATAGTATCTAATTTAACACAGCTGCTGAAGATAAATGATTTTTCATGATCAAATTATATGAGGATGAATCATTTTATACTCTATAACTGGTGAGCTGGATAATTCAATAAGTCCATTTGCTATGGTTGACTTCTTTTCACAAGTAGAGTTTTTATAATGAGGAAGACGGTTTTGTCAAAACAGCTGTGAAACAGCAATAGCATTAAAAAATTAAGCAGGAAATTAATTAAACATTCTCTGGATGTAAAATATGTTACATACTGGAAAATGTAAGGAGTTTGGCAATCTTTGTAATATTTTCATCAAAGCATTGTAGGAAACAATACAAATATGACACCTTTTTTTTTTTTTGCCAGTATAAGCTGCCTTATAAGGAGACCATCCTATTGAAAAGTTTTTATTTGCAGCAGATGACAGTTTTTTATTGCTTCTTATTAAAAGTATCCAAATGCTAAAATCATATTTTCACTGTTACTGTGAATTAAATTATTAAGAATATGTTGTCCAAGCCACCTAGTCTCCATTTCCTATTTTACTATTTCCCTTTGACATACCCTAATAAGTTTTTCCAAAAGCATACCCAAGAAATACACTCATCATAGAGACTATTTTTATCTACTTGCAAATGTTATTATATATGTATGTATATATTTAGGCTTATGAGATAATTAACAGATATTGATTCATATTTGCACATCACCCACATAGATGGCATATTTGTCTTCTTGCTTAAGTAAAATCTCTAGCTGCGGTGAGTATCCTGCATTTTATTGCCTTAATTTTTTTTTTCACATCTTTATTTGAGTATAATTGCTTTACAGTGTTATGTTAGTTTCTGCTGTACAACAAAGTGAATCAGCTATATGTATACATATATCCCCATATTCCCTCCCTCTTGAGCCTCCCTCCCACCCTCCCTATCCCACCCCTCTAGGTCATCACAAAGCACCGAGCTGATCTCCCTGTTCTATGTGGCTGCTTCCCACGAGCCATCCATTTTACATTTGGTAGCGTATACATGTCAGTGCTACTGTCTCACTTCATCCCAGCCTCCCCTTCCCTGCCCACCCCCGTGTCCTCAAATCCATTTCTACATCTTTGTCTTTATTCCTGACCTGCCACTGGGTCATATGATAGTTCTATTTTTAGTGTTTTAAGGAACCTCCATACTGTTCTCCATAGTGGCTGTATCAATTTACATTCCCGCCAACAGTGCAAGAGGGTTCCCTTTTCTCCACACCCTCTCCAGCATTTATTGTTTGTAGGTTTTTTGATGATGGCCATTCTGACCGGTATGAGGTGCTACGTCGCTGTGGTCTTGATTTGCATTTCTCTAATGATTAGTGATGTTGAGCATCTTTTCATGTGTTTGTTGGATTGCCTTAATTTTTACAGGATACTCCGCAGGGTTAGACTTCATATTTAGGTGGTCTGCATGCTTTGTAAATATCTTTAAGTTATTCCTATTAATTTTGAGGATTTTTGTTCTAAATGTAGTAAAGCATAATACATTCTAAATTTGGAGATGGGACAATGATTATCAGCCTTTTGGTTAAATAAATTTTATTCATTGGAGCCTTTTGTTTTCTTTCTTTTTGGGCCCACTTCATGCTAGGCATGTGTGAAAATTCTAGTCCATAAAGTTAACTGGAAATACTCTAGGCCAAATTACCCTGTTTAGTAGATTAACATATATTCAGCCAAGTCTCCCCCTTGCCTTATCTACACGGGAGGGTTGTTATATCCTCCATCCAAGTTGGGTTTGGGTTTGGTCATGAGACTTGCTTTGGTCAACAGGATGTTAACAGATATGATACAAGAGGCGGTTTGAAATACACTTGCATGTTTGTGATTCTACTGCTCTCAAGTGTCCTGGGCCCTAGAATAAATTCATAGGAGCAGGACTGAGTGCACTTGGAGGGAGAGGCCAAGTCTAGCTGGACATCCAGTTTGAAGCAGGATTGCCCGGCATAGCCTAGCCCAGCTCAGCTAATCTCCAGCTGACCCACGGATGCGCGAGCTGGAATAAGCAGTCGTTTGGTTCTATACCTCTGAGTATTGCGGGGGGTTGTTATGATGTGGTTTCGTGGAAACAGTTGGCTGGTACATCCTGGCTCTGGCCCCATCTGGTTACAAAATAATTCAGCAGCTTGGTCTCTTCCCACATGTGCTCTTAGTATTTCAGAGAATCTCCTGAGGCGGTTGTAAAAGTGTTTATGCCTTTCTGACAGGTGTTAATCTCTGTCACCCTTTGTAACATCTAGGCTGCTCTTCTCCCCAGGGAATTAGATCTCAGTGATTCTCTGCGCTCTGGGTTTCACCCTCTGAGTCATCTTGATTAAGAAAACATGAAAAACACAAAAAGCTAATAAATGTTGAAGGTGCCTCATTCATGTTTGAATTCCTAGAACTCATCACCACACATTTTACGCATATAAGCTCCGGATGGATTAATAGCTTGAGCACAGAGTGTAGTAAATCAGGTGGAGGAACGGGCCCACCAGCCAGTGCTGTGTCTGGAGTGAGATAAAACTTGCTCTGTAAAACCTTGTCTTGGGCCTTGAAACCAGGGCTTGGGTCCAAGTACAGTTTCAAGAGTGTGTGGCTTAGGGTGAGGCTATTAACTTTGATGTACCACCATTCTTTTCCCCTTTTTAAAAGGGGGTTGATAATAGTTCCCGTTTCATGTGGGTTGTTTTTTTTTTGTGTGTGTGTGTGTGGGGTGGGGGCAGGAACCAGGGGAATTAATATATGAAAACGGCTTAGACTCATTCTTAGTACAGAGTAAGTACTGCATCGGCGTTGGCGATCATCGCAGGCCCTGCCGTTTCCAAATAGAGAGGGACACGCTGCCAACACAGCATTTAGCTGCTGCAAACAGATATTCTCATAAAGGTTACTTCCCTATTGCTGATGCCTCTTATTCTAACTGTATCTCTACTACTCAGAGGCAAAGACCTAATTCATTAAAGAAAAATTACAGTAAATTTAAGTTGTGTTATTTTTTTTTTAACCTTTAATCCAAGGCTGAAGAGTTTCTAGGGACTGTAGAATCTCTCAGAGCAAAAATCTTTAAACTGATGATAAAAAAAACTCTTCTGGGGAATTTATTTCTAGGTCTATGTGTACTGCTTCCTAACATCTGCCAAGAATGTACCTGAGGTCTTTCAATTTTCCCTTTCACCTCTGTTCTCCAACAACCCTATTTGTCCTACTTCATAAAAGCACAGCTTTTTTGTTCCCCTTCTGAATCCTATAATAGTGCATTTTTCTGGAGGGTAAAATCCTTCAGGAACCAGTGAAAGACAATATAAGAACGCTTTGCTCTTAAGGCACGTCTTGAAAGCAGAACAGAGTTTCTTGAAAGCAAAACGAAAAGTTTTTATAGAGGATAGCACTCATCTCATTAGGCAAAAAATACTGGAAACTCTCAAGTCCCCCTCTTTCAAAATTCTCTCTCTCTGTCATCTATATAGTATGTATGTATCTGTCATCTATTTATTTACCATCTATTGTCTGTACATACCTAAGAGTTAGATATAAACTGAATGGTAGGCTGAATAATGGTCCCCAAAGATGGCAGAGTAAAAGGTGTCTCCCAGGAAATCTGTTGCAGAGGCATTGGTGTCATAAGAAAAGATTTTGAGACAAGTTTGCACTGGGAATTAGAAAATCTAGGACTTTCAGGGAACTCAAATTGGAGAGCAATCCCAAAACATTTAGAGGAGATCAGCCAGCATTGTAGTACCTGAAAGTACATTTCAGTGATGGGGGAGTAGTGGCAAGGATGTAAAAAAATGGGTCTACACAGGGCATACATTCCTGGGAAAACCGTTTAGTGTAAGAAATAGTAAATGAACAGTATTTCTCAAGGCTTCCTCCCACCAACCTCTTTTTTCCCTCTGTCTTCTCCCAGTCATTTCCACCTCAGCAGAAGTAACCCCTCCTGGACTTTTAATCCCTTCAATGATTTCACTTCCATTTTAACTTCATATAAATGCACTAATACACTAATTTTACCTTTTTGTCTTATTTTCTCAATAGTAAGTTTTTGACATCTATCCATGATTTTGCATACGTTTCTTCTCAAGTATAATGCCCTAACTGTAAAATGTGTATGAGTGATCTTTTTATATCACAGGAATATATTAATATTGCTAATACTTTTATAGAAAGATTAATTGCAAATATCAGGGAGGCAGAGGGAAAAACAAAGAATACTGAAGCCAGAACAGGACACCTAGTTACCTTTCTGACTTTGCACCATCATAGGTACATGATTATGGACCATTATATTACCAAGCCTCAGTAATTAATATTCTTTTTTTTTTTTTTTTGGCCATGGCTCACGGGCCTAGCCGCTCCGCGGCATGTGGGATGTGGAATCTTCCCGGACCAGGGCACGAACCCACGTCCCCTGCATTGGCAGGCAGCTCTCAACCACTGCGCCACCAGGCGAGCCCTAATATTCTTTTCAGTTTGCTTTTTTGTATCCTAATTCAGCTTGCAAGATGAAGTCTAAATCTCATTGAGCTATAAATATTTTATCGTTCTTTATTTCTGTGGCTCTAGGGACTTCAAACCTGAATGAATCTTGTTCAGTTTGTATTCTCATCATATATCCTAAGTGACTTGTAAATTAGCAAAGCAAAAGCAAACTTAGGGTCTTACCTTACGATAAATTACACTCATAATAACAACTGGTTAGATCAAAAGTTTTTGACTATCACTTTAAAGCAAAGAAAAAAAATTCTAGTAAATGCTGAAGCATCACTTGCGAACTCCACAAGCAAAGATAGCCGCTTGCTTCGTTTTGTCTTAGATTTGCTTTGATCTTTCTGTCTTCTTTTCCTTTCTAACGTGTGTTCCTTTATTCTTTATTCATTGAGCATTTAGTGCACACTTCCCAGATGTCAAGCCCACTACCAACAGGTGGGGATGCCAATGAGGCAAGACATCATGGAGATCACAGTGGAATGAAAGAGACAGATAAATAAGCAAAGAACCCGCAGGGGCTGTGATAAAACTCTAAATTAATGATGGAGCCATTTTTGACTCTGCTTTTAACCTGTTTACTTTTCAGGATCTTAAAAGTGATAAACCATTGAAATCTTGTAAGAACAATTAAAACACACGAAAGTGTATTAAGTACCTACTGTGTGCCAGAGACCCTCCCAGACATTGATTATGATAGCTGATAGGTTATAAGGAAATATTAACTCCCATCTCTGTTGAAAGGTTATATTGGTCTTATCCATTGAGTTTTAGCTTGGCCGTGTGACTGCCATTATTCAATGAAATGTTGGCAGAAATGACATTGTCCCACTTTCAAGACTCAACGGGCGCCTACGTTTCCATTCAAGCCTTTGGAAGCTTCTGACGTCTGCCATGAGGAATGTGCTATCCAGGTAGCCGTTTCCCCTCTAGCCAGGGCCGCAGAATGAGATGGACGGAACAGAGCTGCTCCAGCCTCCTGCAGATTCACAACCTGTAAGGGAGATGCCCAGTCTAACTCAGATCAGCATGAGAACAGATACTACTCAGACTCTGCATGTGACTGTTCATCGGGAAAGCTCACACAGAGATGTCCATGGCCCCTGTATTCAGAGTGGGCATTCTGATTTTTCATATAATGTGGGAAAAATTTGCCCTGGAGTCATATAGGAGTTGACACATGAGCTGAATCTAAAGGAAAAGTAGCACGTCAGGGAAGAACAGCTTGGGGTGAATTAAATTGAGTGGGATTACAAAAGTGTTCCTAACAGAGGGACCAGCCTCTGCAAAGAATTATGAAAAACAGTCTATTTCCAGGGAGCTTCAAGCTGTTCAGTGATGCTGGCCTAAGACAAGGACGAGCGAGAGATAAGGCTGAGAGACAGTGAACAAAGAGTTGAAAGATCTTCTAGCTGTCCCATCACTGCAGTTCAGCATCATCAACATCTGTTTCTCCCCTCACATTTCTTTTCACAGAATGTTTTAAAGAAAATCACATACAGAGTCTCAGTTCACCTAGATAAATTATGGCTTTAATCATGGAAATTATGAGAATGTCTAATGATACTTCCGGAACTGAACTTCTGGGACTATGAACACAATTGTGGGAAGGTTTATGCCACGCCCCCTGCCAAAACTAACATGTGTTTTTGAAAAAGTATACTGGTGCATAATTCGTCTGACTTGATCAAGCTTTTGAGATACTCAAATAATTGTTCAGTTTATCTAAATATACAATTTTGACTCCTGATTCCATTTTCTGTGATTGCGTCATAGTTTAATATACGGGCTCACATAAAATGCTCCCGTAAGTGTAAATGAAGTCATAGAACTCTGGTGTGGCCTCATTGTACTCTGCATAGAAGGGCAGATGCAGTTCTGTAATTTTCGTTCTCAGCACTAAAATTACAAAACTTACTCTAAGCCCAATAATGTGAAACCCCCAAATGTTTATGTAAATATATGTAAGGGCAATTTTCTAGATGGCGTATTTAAAATTTTCATCCAGTGAGATTTTTAAAAATGCTTCTTTTCCTGTTACTTTTGCTTCTATTTAATCTCTGACTGGCACCTACTCTAGTATGCTTGTGTCAACATGTTTTGAGTAACAAAATGCAATATAAATGTTAAAAATTCCGGTTATTTGTAGCCAATATGCACCTTTCCTTTTAAGTTTTGCTAGGTAAGAATTCCATACGTTTATACACTTTGAGCTGTTGAGAAATGTGTCAATGACAATGAAAACACATGCATAGGAGGAAGCTTCCTTCAGCAATGGCTTTGCTGCCAACTGTGCATGTGAAAGAAATGGAAAAGCTATTTCGCTATTTATGGTGGTAAGATCTTCATCCCACTGTACTAGGTGATATATATTTTTAATTATGAGACTGCAATTTTAGGTAATTAGGCATAACACAAGGTTGTCGTGGGTGGTTGTTATAATTCAAGAAATAGGAGGCAGAAGGCTTTCCCTCGATGGGAACATTCAAACCTTGTTTACAGGCTGTAGGATAGTAGAAAGCAAATGAGGGACATGAATGCACTTGCTTGTATACACATATAATTAAAAAAAAAACTTTACTTCAAACTAATGTTAGACTTTAAGAAAAGTTGCAGAAACCATATGGGAAGTTGCCTCGCATACTTCATCTTATTCCCTAATGACACTATTTTATGTAACCATAGTACAAGTATCAAGAAAAGAACCTCGACATTGGTACCTTTTCATTAACTGTAGTATAGACCTCGTTCTGATTTCACCATTGTTTTTCAGTTATGTTCTTTACATCTAAGGACTACAGGAGTATCACTGAAGATGCGCTGTTGTGTATAATTTCTTCCCCTTAGTCTTCTCCAACCTGTGACCATTCCTCTGTCTGTCTTGTCTATCATGACCTTGACACTTGAAGATCATCCATTTTGTAGACTGTCTTTCAGTTTGGGCTTGTCTGGTGTCTTCTCAGGATTAGAGTAAGTTTAGGCAATTGTTGCAAGAATGCCATAGATCCGATGTTGTTCCTCAGTGCATCATATCATGAGATAAATGATGGGCATACTTCTTACTGTTGGTGGTTTACAGTTGAAACCCAGTATCAACTGGGTTTCCTCACCATAAAGTTACTATATTTCCCTTTCATAGGTGATACGTATCTTGGAGAAGATTCTCTGATACTATTAAAATACTTTTTCTCTATAAACGTGACAGTTATAGCATCCATTGATGCCCATTGTCTGGAACAGGTATTATTACTGTGGAATTTTGACCCGTTGGTGAATATCCATTTCCTACTTTCTATTAATTGGAATTCTATTGTAAGGAAGAGCTATCTCCTCTTGTTTATTTCTCAGGACTCATGGATACTTATTTATCAAATTGTTTCAACTCTGGCCATTAGGACCTCCTTCAGGCTGGCTCCTGGGTTCTTTTAACAAGCCCATTCCGTGTCCCACCTCCTTTTTCTTTAGTGTTTTAGTGGCACAAAATGATGTTCCAGGCTCATCTTGGATTTTCCCTGCTCTAGCCCTGGAATCAGCCACTTCTCCAAAGAGCCCTGGTTCCTTTTAATGTGAACAATGTTTAGAGACCAACATGTGTGTGGGAGATATACTGTTGTTACCTAGAGCATCCTTGATTCTGGCCCTCTCAGCAGACAGAGCTAGGAAATGTGTATATGTGTATGTCTATTAACTCACAAATAGACATATCTATAGTTCTGAATGTATATATATTTTAAAATGAGGTGTTTATGTATAATTTTTATATACCTATTATACATATTAATTTCATTTACATTTAGTACTTTCATGGCGATTTTATAGTATCTAAAAATTGTAAGGTTTGTGAGGGAACCTGTCGTTTCCCATTTTTTTTAATCATCTGACACATCTAGGATGGTACCTAGGATACTTCAGAGGAATTTGAGTGTTTTATTCGGCTCAGCATACTTTCAAAAGATACTATATCCTACCCCCAGTAAATTATACCTCTGGGGGCCTGCCAATTATAATGCATTTATGAGTCAGGATTCTTCAGAGAAATAGGAGGTATAATATAATATAAATTTATTTATAAAGAGAGAGAGGAGGAGAGAGGGAGATGAAGGGAGAGAGAGAGAGAGAGAAGAGATTTTAAGGAATTGGTTCACATTGTTTTGGAGTCTGGAAAGTCCAAAATCTACAGGGTGAGCAGGTTGGAGACCCAAGGAAGAGTTGACGCTCCAGCTTGAGTCTGAAGGTGATCTGCTGGCAGAATCCCCTCTTTCTCAGGGACCTCAGTCTTTTCTCTCTCAAGACCTTCAGCTGATTGGATGAGGCCCACCCATATTATGGGGGGTCATCTCCTTTACTCAGAGTCTACTGAACTAAATGCTAATCTCATCTAAAAATACCTTTACAGCAACATTCAGACGTGTTTGACCGAATTCCTGAGTACTGTGGTCTAGTCAAGTCAGTATATAAAACCAAGCGTCATAACATCCATCACCCACTTTTCCCCACTCTTTCACTAGGGGGTCATTTGACCTGTTGTATCCGAATGTAACATTTCATTTCTTTGGTGAAGCTAATGGCTCAGGTAATAGGCATGTTGGTCAAATGAGAACTCAATGTCAATGAGAACTCTTCCTTGGGATGAATATTTGGGTGATGGGAGGAAGAGTCCAGCTTACACACTTGCTGTGGAAATGTCAGGCTGGAAGTGGTGGTTCTCACCCCACCTCACAGACAGATGTGCAGAAGTATGTGTGAAAGTTCTGGTTACGTGATTGAATAATCTCTGAAGACATGAGTATCTCTGGACTCCTCAGACATGTATGCCAGTAAATTTAAACACTTTTCTCATGTTTATTTGAACTAGGTGTCTTGTGACTTGAAAGATTGATATAGAAATTAATATCAGGGTATACAGTATATTGCAAGTGATAGGCAACAAAATATGGACTTCGCTGCTGTAAGCTAAAACACCTTCACTCCCAGCAAGGACGCCTTCAGTCCTTGTCATGGGCAGTAAAGCCGCTAATGAAGCCACCCCCTGCTGTGTTTCAGAACTCAGATCCTGAGGGGACGGGAGGCTGGAGCTTTAGGAGCAGAACAACAGTGCTGTTCATGATAACTAAATATTGAGTCATCCTTACACCATGCAAGGAAGCAAAAAAGCTGCAGTTTAAGCTTGACTCTTGGAGAGAACAGAGTCCTAGGATGCCGTTTTCTTGAGAGAGGATAAATCTCCCGAGACCAGTAGTCTGTGAGCTCCAGGTTACTCTGCATCTTGAGAAATTACAAGAGTCAAATTCAGCAAGTAAAAGGCAGTATAAAACAAGAGATGAAATCATGTCAACGGAGAGGAAGCCCCAGCCTGTCCTGTATTCCCCACCTGATTGGATCATGAACAGTCGCATTTTAAAGCATCCTCCCCTGGGACGGGCCAGGGTGCAGAGAGCAGTTCAGTATTGCCTTCCTACCTCAGCCGGTGTTCTTCACGTGACTCTCTCGAGAAGTGGGGAACAGGGTTGAGTATGGATGTTGAAGCACAGAGCACTCTGCCTATTGCTAAAAGACAACGTGTTAATATCAGGAACCAGAAGCATGGGCTGAACATTACTGGACGAGACCATAGTATTACTTCATAACCATAGCTTCCCTGAGATGTCCTATGAGATATTGTCCAATACTTATATATTTTCATTTCTTTCTTCATTTCTTTACCTTCTCCACTCTATTTTTACACATTTCTATTTGGCTTTATACCTTTATAACTTGTGAATTCAACTTCATCTCCCTCTTCATTTGATTTTTAAATGAAATTGACCTTTAATTGGAGTGTTCCAATTCTAATACTCTCCAAAAGTTCTATTTTAATTGAAGTGTAGTTGATTTACAGTGTTGTTAGTTTGAGCTGTACAGCAAAGTGATTCAGTTTTATGAGTATATATATATATATATTTTGGATTATTTTCCATAATGGTTTATTATAAGATACTGAATATAATTCCCTATGCTATATAATAGATCCTTGTTGCTTATCTATTTTATGTATAGTAGTAAATCCAATGGGATTAACAGATCCACAAGATCTATTGATATTTATTTTGATCCTTTTTCATCGTTTCTCCTGAAAATTTTTGGGAACTTACTTTCCTATGAATCATTGCTCCATATTCAATCCTGTATCTTCTTCCATAGTGTGTGCATATAATATTATATACATTATATGTATAATCTCCTTTTTTAAAACCACCACACTGCAGGAAATTAGGCAACTTGAATTACTAGTTTGGTGTTTGTGCCTGTCGTGTAGATTATAATATTGTATAGTATAATTTGTTCAAAATAGATAGAATTGGGCTTCCCTGGTGGCGCAGTGGTTGAGAGTCCGCCTGCCGATGCAGGGGACGCAGGTTCGTGCCCCGGTCTGGGAAGATCCCACATGCCGCGGAGCGGCTGGGCCCGTGAGCCATGGCCGCTGAGGCTGCACGTCTGGAGCCTGTGCTCTGCAACGGGAGAGGCGACAACACTGAGAGCCCTGCGTACCGCAAAAAAAAAAAAAAAAAAAAAAAAAGAATTTTTCAGAACTAACTGAGTCAAGGAAATATATAATAGGTGCATGTTCCGATAATCACTGTGAATATTGAAATGATTATCAAAATGCATAATCAAGAATAGAGCTGATTTTCAAAACGTTCTATTTTTTGAAGATGATCCACAAACTGTTCTGATAATCCAAAGGTAACCCTCATGTTTATGCTCTCACCATTTCTAAACATGGAAGAGCACAGAAAGTGAATTTGAGAAGTTAAAAGCACAGAACAGATGAAATTATTATCATTAAATATTAAGAATTAAAAATTGTCATGCCTTCCTAATTATTGCTAAATAATACAGCTGTGAATACTATATATAGCTACTTATTCCTATACTCTCATTACCTAATCCTTTCTTCCATAACTTAATTTCAACAACACAATTATCCAAAGGCATGATCATCAAAAACCCAGTTTTTTTTTTAAGCCAGCTATCTTTTATATATTGCAATTGAAAAGTATATATTTAAATAATTTTAGATCTTTCTCAATTGCCTTTCAGAATACATTTCTTTTAACAACTTCATTGCAGTATAACTGCTTTACAATGGTGTATTAGTTTCTGCTTTATAGCAAAGTGAATCAACTATACATATACATATATCCCCATACCTCCTCCCTCTTGCATCTCCCTCCCACCCTCCCTATCACACCCCTCTAGGTGGTCACAAAGCACTGATCTGATCTCCCTGTGCTATGTGGCTGCTTCCCACTAGCTATCTATTTTACATTTGGTAGTGTATATATATCCATGCCACTGTCTCACTTCGTCCCAGATTACCCTTCCCCCTCCCCATGTCCTCAAGGCCATTCTCTACATCTGCGTCTTTATTCCTGTCCTACCCCTAGGTTCTTCAGAACCATTATTTTAGACTCCATATATGTGTTAGCATACAGTGTTTGTTTTCTCTTTATGAGTTACTTCACTCTGTATGACAGACTCTAAGTCCATCCACCTAACTACAAATAACTCAATTTCATTTCTTTTAATGGGTGAGTAATATTCCATTGTATATATGTGCCACATCTTCTTTATCCATCTGTCTGTTGATGGACACTTAGGTTGCTTCCATGTCCTGGCTATTGTAAATACAGCTGCCATGAACATTTTGGTACATGACTCTTTTTGAATTATGGTTTTCTCAGGGTATATGCCCAGTAGTAGGATTGCTGGGTCGTATGGTAGTTCTCTTCAGTTTTTTATGGAACTTCCATGCTGTTCTCCATAGTGGCTGTATCAATTTACATTCCGACCAACAGTGCAAGAGGTTTCCCTTTTCTCCACACCCTCTCCAGCATTTATTGTTTGTAGATTTTTTTGATGATGGCCATTCTGACCGGTGTGAGATGTCTCATTATAGTTTTGATTTGCATTTCTCTAATGATTAGTGATGTTGAGCATCCTTTCAAGTGTTTGTTGGCAATCTGTACATCTTCTTTGGAGAAATGTCTGTTTAGGTCTTCTGCACATTTTTGGATTGGTTTCTTTGTTTTTTTGATATTGAGCTGCGTGAGTTGCTTGTAAATTTTGGAGATTAATCCTTTGTCAGTTGCTTCATTTGAAAATATTTTCTCCCATTCTGAGGGTTGTCTTTTTGTCTTGTTTGTGGTTTCCTTTGCTGTACAAAAGCTTTTAAGTTACATTAGGTCCCATTTGTTTATTTTTATTTCCATTTCTCTAGGAGGTGGGTCAAAAAGGATCTTGCTGTGATTTATGTCATAGAGTGTCCTGCCTATGTTTTCCTCTAAGAGTTTGATAGTGCCTGGCCTTACACTTAGGTCTTTAATCCATTGGGAGTTTACTTTTGTGTATGGCGTTATGGAGAGTTCTAATTTCATTCTTCTACATGTACCTGTCCAGTTTTCCCAGGACCACTTATTGAAGAGGCTGTCTTTTCTCCATTGTATATTCTTGTCTCTTTTATCAAAAATAGGGTGACTACATGTGTGTGGGTTTTCTATCCTGGGCTGTCTGTCCTGTTCCATTGATCTATATTTCTGTTTTGGTGCCAGTACTGTACTGTCTTGATTATTGTATTTTTGTAGGATAGTCTTAAGTCCTGGAGCCTGATTCCTCCAGCTCCCTTTTTCTTTCTCAAGATTGCTTTGGCTATTTGGCGTCTTTTGTGTTTCCATACAAATTGTGAAAGTTTTTGTTCTAGTTCTGTGAAAATTGCCAGTGGTAGTTTGATAGGGATTGCACTGAATCTGTAGTTTGCTTTGGGTAGTATAGTCATTTTCACAATGTTGATTCTTCCAATCCAGGAACATGGTATATCTCTCCATCTGTTGGTATCATGTTTAATTTCTTTCATCAGTGTCTTATAGTTTTCTGCATACAGGTCTTTTGTCTCCTTAGGTAAATTTATTGCTAGGTATTTTATTCTTTTTGTTGCATTGGTAAATGGGAGTGTTTCCTTAATTTCTCCTTCAGATTTTTCATCATGAGAGTATAGGAATGCATGAGATTTCTGTGCATTAATTTAGTGTTCAGCTACTGTACCAAATTCATTGATTAGCTCTAGCAGTTTTCTGGTAGCATCTTTAGGATTCTCTTTGTCATCTGCAAACAGTGACAGCTTTACTTCTTCTTTTCCAATTTGGATTCCTTTTATTTTTCTTCTCTGATTGCTGTGGCTAATATTTCCAAAGCTATGTTGAATAATAGTGGTGAGAGTGGGCAACCTTGTCTTGTTCCTGATCTTAGAGGAAATGGTTTGTTTTTCACCATTGAGAATGATGTTGGCTTGTCATATGACCTTTATTATGTTGAGGTAAGTTCCCTCTAGGCCTACTTTCTGGAGGGTTTGTATCATAAATACGAGTTGAATTTTGTTGAAAGCTTTTTCTGCATCTATTGAGATGACCATATGGTTTTTCTCCTTCAGTTTGTTAATATGATTTATCACATTGGTTTGATTTGCTTATATTGAAGAATCCTTGCATTCCTGGGATAAGCCCCACTAGATCATGGTGTATGATCCTTTTAATGTGCTGTTGGATTCTGTTTGCTAGCATTTTGTTGAGGGTTTTTGCATTTGTGTTCATCAGTGATATTAGCCTGTAGTTTGTTTTCTTCGTGACATCTTTGTCTGGTTTTGTATCAGGGTGATGGTGACCTTGTAGAAGCAGTTTGGGAGTGTTCCTCCCTCTGCTATATTTTGGAAGAGTTTGAGAACGATAAGTGTTAGCTCCACTCTAAATATTTGATAGAATTCGGCTGTGAAGCCATCTGATCCTGGGCTTTGTTTGTTGGAAGATTTTAAATTACAGTCTCAATTTCAGTGCTTGTGATTGGTCTGTTTATATTTTCTGTTTCTTCCTGGTTCAGTCTTGGAAGCTTGTGCTTTTCTAAGAACGTTTCCATTTCTTCCAGGTTGTCCATTTTATTGGCCTAGAGTTGCTTGTAGTAATCTCTCATGATCCTTTCTATTTCTGCAGTGTCAGTTGTTATTTCTCCTTTTTCATTTCTAATTCTATTGATTTGAGTCTTTTCCCTTTTTTTCTTGATGAGTCTGGCTAATGGTTTATCAATTTTGTTTATCTTCTCAAAGAACCAGCTTTTAGTTTGATTGATCTTTGGATCTGATCGGATCTTTATGATTTCTTTCCTTCTGCCAACTTTGGGGGTTTTTTGTTCTTCTTTCTCTAATTGCTTTAGGTGTAAGGTTAGGTTTTTTATTTGAAATGTTTCTTGAAGTAAGATTCTATTGCTATAAACTTCCCTCTTAGAACTGCTTTTGCTGAATCCCACAGGTTTCGTGTTTTCATTGTCATTTGTTTCTAGTTATTTTTTGATTTCCTCTTTAATTTCTTCAGTGATCTCTTGCTTATTTAGTAGTGTATTGTTTAGCCTCCATGTGTCTGGTTTTTTTTGAGAATTTTTCCTGTAATTCATATTTAGTCTCATAGCATTGTGGTCAGAAAAGATACTTGATAAGATTTAAATCTTCTTAAATTTACCAAGGCTTGATTTGTGACCCAAGATATGATCTGTCCTGGAGAATGTTCCATGAGCACTTGAGAAGAAAGTGTATTCTGTTGTTTTTGGATGGAATGTCCTATAAATATCAATTAAATCAGTCTTGTTTAATGTATCATTTAAAGCTTGTGTTTCCTTATTTATTTTCATTTTGGATGATCTGTCCATTGGTGGAAGTGGGGCGTTAAAGTCTCCTACTATGATTGTGTTAGTGTCGATTTCCCCTTTTATGGCTGTTAGCATTTGCCTTATGTATTGAGGTGCTCCTATGTTGGGGGCATAAATATTTACATTGTTATATCTTCTTCTTGGATTGATCCCTTGATCATTATGTAGTGTCCTTGTTTGTCTCTTGTAATATTCTTTATTTTAAAGTCTATTTTGTCTGATATGAGAATTGCTACTACTCCAGCTTTCTTTTGATTTCCATTTGCATGGAATATCTTTTTCCATCCCCTCACTTTTAGTCTGTATGTGTTCCTAGGTCTGAAGTGGGTCTCTTGTAGACAGCATACATACAGTTCTTGTTTTTGAATCCATGCAGCCAGTCGATGTCTTTTGGTGGGAGCTTTTAATCCATTTACATTTAAGGTAATTATCGATATGTATGTTCCCTTTTACCATTTTCTTAATTGTTTTGGGTTTGTTATTGTAAGTCTTTTCCTTCTCTTGTGTTTCCTGCCTAGAGAAGTTCCCTTAGTATTTGTTGAAAAGCTGATTTGGTGGTGCTAAATTCTCTTAGCTTTTGCTTACCTGTAAAGCTTTTAATTTCTGCATCGAATCTGAATGAGATCCTTGGTGGATAGAGTAATCTTGGTTGTAGGTTTATCCCTTTCATTACTTTCAATATGTCCTGCCACTCCCTTCTGGCTTGCAGAGTTTCTGCTGAAAGATCAGCTGTTAAGCTTATGGGGATTCCCTTGTATGTTATTTGTTGTTTTTCCCTTGCTGCTTTTAATACTTTCTTTGTATTTAATTTCTGATAGTTTGATTAATGTGTGTCTTGGCGTGTTTCTCCTTGGATCTATCCTGTATGGGACTCTCTGTGCTTCCTGGACTCGACTGACTATTTTCTTTCACATATTAGGGAACTTTCAACTATAATCTCTTCAGATATTTTCTCAGTCCCTTTCTTTTTTCTTCTTCTTCTGGGACCCGTATAATTCGAATGTTGCTTCGTTTAATATTGTCCCAGAGGTTTCTGAGGCTGTCCTCAATGCTTTTCATTCTTCTTTCTTTATTCTGCTCTGCAGTAGTTATTTCCACTAGTTTACCTTCCAGGTCACGTATCCATTCTTCTGCCTCAGTTATTCTGCCATTGATTCCTTCTAGAGAATTTTCAGTTTCATTTATCGTGTTGTTCTTCACTGTTTGTTTGCTCTTTAGTTCTTCTAGGTCCGTTTTAAATGTTTCTTGTATTTTCTCCATTCTATTTCCAAGATTTTGGATCATCTTTACTATCATTACTCTGAATTCTTTTTCACGTAAACTGCCTATTCCCTCTTCATTTGTTTGGTCTGTTGGGTTTTTAGGTTGTTCCTTCACTTGCTGTGTGTTCCTGTCTTCTCATTTTGTTTAACTTACTGTGTTTGGGGTGTCCGTTTCACAGGCTGCAGGTTCATAGCTCCTGTTGTTTTTGGTGTCTGCCCCCAGTGGCTTAGGTTGGTTCAGTGGGTTTTGTAGGCTTCCTGGTGGAGGGGAGTAGTGCCTGTGTTCTGGTGGATGAGGCTGGATCTTGTCCTTCTGGTGGGCAGGACAGCGTCCGGTGGTGTTTTGGGGGGTGTCTGTGACCTTATTATGATTTTAGGCAGCCTCTCTGTTAATGGATGGGGTTGTGTTCCTGTCTTGCTAGTTGTTTGGCATAGGGTGCCCAGCACTGTAGCTTGCCGGTCGTTGAGTGGACCTGGGTCTTGGCGTTGAGATGGAGATCTCTGGGAGAGCTTTTTTCATTTGATATTATGTGGGCCTGGGACGTCTCTGGTGTACCATTGTCCTGAACTCGACTCTCCCACCTCAGAGGCTCAGGCTTGACACCTGGCAGGAGCACCAAGACCCTGTCAGCCACATGGCTCAGAAGAAAAGGGAGAAAAAAAGAGAAGAAAGAAAAAAATAAAGTTATTAAAAAATAAAAAACATTATTAAAAATTGAAAGAAATTAAAAATAAAAAAGGGAAAAAGCGGACAGACACAACCCTAGGACAAATGGTAAAAGCAAAGCTATACAGACAAAATCAAAGAAGCCTACACATACCCACTCACAAAGAGAAAAAGGAAAAAATATATATATATCTATATATATAAAAAAAGGAAGAGAGCCACCAAATCAGTAAACAAATCTACCATTGATAATAAACTCTAAATACTAAACTAAGATAAACATAAAACCAGCAACAAATTAGTTGCAGAAAGCAAACCCCAAGTCTACAGTTGCTCCCAAGGTCCACTGCCTCAGTTTTGGCGTGATTCGTTGTCTATTCAGGTATTCCACAGATGCAGGGTACATCAAGTTGATTGTGGAGCTTTAATCCGCTGCTCTTGAGGCTGCTCTTGAGGGAGAGATTTCCCTTTCTCTCATGCCCGTCTCTGGGCTCCGCGCTGGTAGCCGCGGCTGGCGCCCGTCTCTGGAGCTCCTTTAAGCGGCGCTCTTAATCCCCTCTCCTCGCGCACCAGGAAACAAAGAGGGAAGAAAAAGCTTCTTGCCTCTTTGGCAGGTCCAGAATTTTCCCTGGACTCCCTCCCGGCCAGCCGTGGCGCACTAACCCCCTGCAGGCTGTGTTCTCGCCGCCAACCCCACTCCTCTCCCTGCGCTCCGACCGAAGCCCGAGCCTCAGCTCGCAGCCCCGCCCGCCCCCCGTGGGTGAGCAGACAAGCCTCTCGGGCTGGTGAGTGCCGGTCGGCCCTGGTCCTCTGTGCGGGAATCTCCCCGCTTTGCCCTCCGCACCCCTGTTGCTGTGCTCTCCTCCGCGGCTTCGAAGCTCCCCCCTCTGCCACCCGCAGTCTCCGTCTGCGAAGGGGCTCCTAGTGTGTGGAAACGGCTCCCTCCCACTGGTGAAGGTCCTGTCCCTATTCTTTTGTCTCTATTGTTTCTTCTTTCTTTTTCCCTACCCAGGTACGTGGGGAGTTTCTTCCTTTTTGGGAAGTCTGAGGTCTTCTGCCAACATTCGTGTTCCACATGTAGATGTATTTCTGATATATTTGGGGGGAAGGAAGGTAATCACGTCTTACTCCTCCGCCGTCTTGAAGGTCTCTGAGAATACATTTTTATTTTTTATTTATTTATTTTTAATTAATTTATTTTGCTGTACGTGGACCCCTCACTGTTGTGGCCTCTCCCGTTGCGGAGCACAGGCTCCGGACGCGCAGGCTCAGCGGCCATGGCTCACGGGCCCAGCCGCTCCGCGGCATGTGGGATCTTCCCGGACCGGGGCACGAAACCGTGTCCCCTGCATCGGCAGGCGGACTCTCAACCACTGCGCCACCAGGGAAGCCCGAGTATACGTTTTTAAATGGAACTTTAAATATTAGAATTATACTGCGACTCAACTGTTGATTTCTTTTAATGAGGCAAATAATGTCCCACAGTGTTACTAATTCATGTTTATTCACGTTATCTGTCACATTATCTCCAGTAGTTTCTTTTTAGTTGCATGTCACTTTGGTTCCTATATATGTAACCATGGAGTTTTCTTTAAAGAAACAGTCCACGTGCTGCGTCACAGCTCCCAAGATGCTCTGATAGCACAAAAAACGCCATCTTTTCCCACATATTTGTCTCAATACAAATATTCATTTACATAACCATCTTTATCTTGATGGTTTGATACTGGTGTTTAAAGAACAACTGTGTATTGATGAAGACAATCTCCAGAATTATACAATTACATACAATTATTCAGCTATATATTATGTCTTAGATGACATACCTGCTCTAAGACTTCTGAACTGCTTGACCAAAACCACATTTCTTAAAAATCACTGAAGATCGGCTTTATTCTCTCTCAGCAGTGGAGACAGTAACGTGAATCCAGTCGAGTTGTTGAATCCAGTTGAGTTGTTGTGAAGACTGTTTGGTCTCAAATATTTAATGAGTGTATTAGTTTCTTTGGGGCTGCTGTAATAAAAGTTCCACACACTAAGTGGCTTCAGTTTCAACAACAGAAATTTATGGTCTCACAGTTCTGGAGGCTGGAAGTCCAAGATCAAGATGCTCAGCAGAGCTGGCTCCTTCCCAGGGCTGTGCGGAGATTCTGTTCCACGCTTTTCCAGCCCTGGTGATTTGCTGGTGACTTAGGGTGTTCCGTGGCTTGTGTCAGCACCACTCCCATACCTTTCTTTATGCTGACGTGACATTCTGTGTGTGTGTGTGTGTGTGTGTGTGTGTGTCTGAATGCCCCTTTTATAAGGACACTGGTCTTACTGGTTTAGGCTCCTTGTCTCAACCTCGACTTTCTTACCTCTGACACATACACACTACCCAATGTAAAATAGATAGCTAGTGGGAAGCAGCCGCATAGCACAGGGAGATCAGCTCGGTGCTTTGTGACCACCTAGAGGGGTGGGATAAGGAGGGTGGGAGGGAGACGCAAGAGGGAAGTGATATGGGGATGTATGTTTATGTATAGCTGATTCAGTGTGTTATAAAGCAGAAACTAACACACCATTGTAAAGCAATTATACTCCAATAAAGATGTTAAAAAGAAAAAAAACAAACTCGGATTTCCAAATAAAGTCATATTCTGAGGTACTGAGGGACTCCAACATATGCTTTATGGGGACACAATTCAACCCATAACAGTAAGTGCTTAAGATTGCTAAAGAGCAAATAATTTGAAAAGTGTGTCTTCAAGGGTAAGAAGCAGTGTGCCAAGAGGAGGCAGATGAAGGGGTGAGAGTCTAGTTTGGGCCCAGGGAGTAACCTTCTCAGAGGCAGAGAGGTTTGAATTAGTATGAAGCCGGGTACAGAAAGCATCCAGCACATCATTTGCCTCATAAATAGACTTGCTCAATAAAAATACATTATTTTTTTCCTTAATTTCCCAACCCTTTCCTTCCCTTTTATATTTTCTGTTCATTACACATATTTCGTTCTTAGAATATGAACTCAATTCAGAAAATAAGTTAATTTCCCTCTAGCTTTCCTAAGCCTCTCTCTCTTACTGTTCCTCTAGGATGTCCTTCGTGCCTAAATTGATACACTTTTGAAGCAGAGTCTAGAATGCCAGTCTGCCTTCACCCTTTGTTTCAAAGAATTTAGTTTCAAAAAACCAGGACAAAGTGCCTTTATATTGTAGAGAGGGACAGAGTTCAGTCCTGAAATGATGTCTGATCTTCAGATGCTGTCTCATTGTCTGCTCCGCCGTTCTGACTCAATGCTAAAACTGAAACGTAAACTGTCCTTTGGTTTTTTTTTCATTTTAAATTCTTGCTCACTGGTGTGCCCTTAGCAGTTCCTTTGTTCGTTTTAACCACATAATAGTAGCAGAAACAACTTAAGATTTCATCATACTACTGTTACTTTGAATTATTTCGGTATGCTCTGAATTATGTTTTAAAATTTCTGATTTTTGAATTTGACAAAAAATTATAGAATTCTAAGTCTTGACATCATTAAATTCATTCTTTTATTAAGAGGAATATAAAAATTGGTTGCTTTCTAACTTGGAAATATTTCATTATTTATACCACAACATGTATAGCATTTCAATCTAGTAAGCCACCCAAACCTGTCGCACACAAGCAACGCTATTGTCTAAAGCTATAATTCAGCTTCATTTAACTATCATTATAAATTCCTCTGCAGAAAAATAAGTTTTAGGAAAGCTTTGGAGGAAGAAAAGATCTCATGGAAAATTAGAAAAATCTTCTAAACACTGTCCATTATTTCAGAAGATATTTGGGTCAATCTAATTTATCTCTTCAAGCTTTAGAAAAGAATTTTGAAATAAAATGTACTAAAATAATTTGCACCTAGGAAAATTTAAAAACTTTAAAACCTGGGGAATTTCAGGTAACTTAGAGTGAAAGGGAAAAGCTATAAAAATATAACCATATTAATTTTCTCTAATGATATTAAAGTAAAAATTTCTGTCCCCATACCTTTTCACTAGTGTGCTGCATAAAAATTATGCTGAAAGATCATTGGGAATTCCATCTTTGCTACCTTCCAGGTATGGGCGTAAGGTAAAATGTTGAAAATTAGGTCTTTCTGGTTGAGAAGAGAGGTTCAATCGAACAGTAACCTTATGCCTGTTAGTGTTTGTCTTTTAACATATAAAAGTAAGTTACATAACGTTCAAAAAATGCAGCATTCACTTGTGATGCTCCTAAAGGGAGCACATAGTAGTAATAGACACGTGACTGTGGGAACTGGACAATATAAAGTTAAACCTGTGGGCCGTTTTGCTGATCAAAATATCACCACTGCCCAATGAAACTTTGTTTCTTTGATTCTTCTGTTGAATGACTAAAAGGACATTTAGCTAAAACCTGATGGTAGCCACACTGAATGGAAGGACCGTTCTGGTGGGTTACCTGTCTGTCCTCAGGTGGTTCCAGTTTTCAGCTGCTCTTTTGAAAATGGGTGAAGGCCTGGAGTGTGAGTCCACTGAGAATGGCCCACGTGTGACTCTTACCTTCAGAAAACAGAACAGCTGCACTAGAATGAAGTGACTTAGACCATATGATGACCCAAAATGAGCTGCCCCAAACTATGATAGGCCTCTGACCCCAAACAAGTGGATGTTTTAATACAAGGAGTCCTTCATGCTTGGAAACTTCCTTCAGCTCTCCCTTTGGAAGACAAAAGGCCATAGAATCAATTCTAACCTACTGATTTTTACAGCTGCCGTATATAAACTTTAATGATGAGAAAATCTCTGAGTCATTCAAAGTAAGAACATCAACTAGCATGAGGAAGGACAAGTGAGTAGAACTGCTCCAGTAGCAGATTAACACCAGGTAAAAAGATGAGGGGGTTGTTGGAAAAGACCTAGTGGCTCAATACTGAGTCCTGGAAAAAAGGGGATGTACCCTGGCTCACGTGATGGCTTCACAAAGAGTTTTGTCAAGTCTTTCGTATTTATTCCAACTTAGATGGGTTAAATGTAGTGATGCTGAAGGAGATTAAGAAGGAAGATGCTGAATTTACACCATCTTAATCTCTGAAGGAGATTAAGAAGGAAGATGCTGAATTTAGTGTGAAGCATGACACGTGGGGATACTTAATTCACTGTTAATAGACCAATACAATTGTATGGGTATACCTGCTGCATTTATAGGGTAAGCTTGTTGCATAAGTAAATTCACCATTAAATAGAAACAGGCGCCTTGATTTTCTAGAAATTCCGTACAAAAGTGCAAATAAACAAAGCCATTCTCTCCTCTTTAAGCCCTAATTTGCTCTGAGATAGCCAACATACTTCTGTGCCGATCATTAAATCTCATCGCGTAAAGTGCTCTCTACTCTTTAAACTGACTTGTATGAATGTAGTAATAAATACAGGATGTGTTTAATGTTTAAAAATTATTCTGTGTCTGAATCTGTCCAGCTATCCATCTAGCCACGGTTAGCTGCTCAGATTTAGAGTGTTACCAGTTTCAGGTAATGTACCTAAAAATAAATTCTAAGTAATATATTACTCATACTTACTAGGCTATCAAATATTCATTTTAATTTTTGTCTCATGTTACAATATCTACTTTTAATAATAGTTTAAAACAAGGAGATAAAAGGTAATAAAATGCAGAGCGTCATTATTGCTGTATCGTTCTACATTTAAAATGATAATCATTTGTTTAACTGCCTTTAATCTTTTGAATTTACCTGATAGCTTTCTATTTAAAAAAAAATTCTAATAATGATGCATGCTTCATTTCTAAACTCCAGATACAGGGAGGTGGGAACAAAATCTGATAATTATATCTTTATTTTAGTAGGCGTGTATTTTATTAAAGTAATATCACATTTTAATTATTACTTTAATTACATGAGTCCATGGTCCTCTGCAAAGTTTATATAGTCAAGGTTTTTCTACCCATTAAGGGGAAAATGCCCGAATTATTAATGCTTACTTTTAGTAGTTGCTTTTATGTAGCTATCATCAAAAAGGTTTGTCATCTATATGAGCATTCTAAAAACACCTATGAAAGTTACAGAAAAATAGCTATTTATTCTTAAATACATGATTTACTGTTTTGTTTGTAAATGATCACATACTCAGTAAAGAACTGTTAGAATGTCAACTTGATTATAGATGAAGTGTTTGGAGAACTTTGTGTTAAAACAAAGTCAGCCCCTAGTCACCAACATCGCTGGAAACTAGACACCCTACCCTGGAAGTAGAATGAGTGCTTCATATGGGCAGCCAGCCCCTTGTAAAGAAGGAAAGCAGCAAGGACTAAAGTGAACACGCTCCATTACTTCACTCACACTCATCAGACTCATCAACCCAAAGGCCATCTCTCGGACTTCCCTCACGGCGCAGTGGTTAAGAATCCGCCTGCCGATGCAGGGGACACGGGTTCAAGCCCTGGTCCGGGAAGATCCCACGTGCCATGGAGCAACTAAGCCCTTGTGCCACAACTACTGAGCCTGCGAGCCACAACTACTGAGCCCGTGTGCCACAACTACTGAAGCCTACATGCCTAGAGCCTGTGCTCCACAACAAGAGAAGCCACCACAATGAGACGACCATTCACCATGACGAAGAGCAGTCCCCACTCGCCACAGCTAGAGAAAGCCCGCGTGCAGCAACCGAGACCCAACACAGCCAAAAATAAATTAATTAATAAATCAAAGGCCATTTCTTGATTTAATTGAAATATTGTTGATTTACAATGCTATTAATTTCTGCTGTACAGCAAAGTGATTCACTTATATATATATATTTTTTCTTTTTTAATATTCTTTTCCATTATGGTTTATCTCAGGATATTGAATATAGTTCCTTGGGTTGTACAGTAGGACCTTGATGTTACCCTTCTATTTGTAATAGTTTGCATCTAACAACTATTACATATATTACATTCTCTATGTAGTAGTTTGCTAAGCCCAAACTCCCACTGCATCCCTCCCCCCGACCCTTGGCAACCACAAATCAGTTCTCTATTGTCGGTGAGTCTGTTTGTTTTGTAGATAAGTTCATTTGTGTCATACTTTAGATTCCACATATAAACTATATCATATGGTATTTGTCTTTCTCTGTCTGACTTACTTCACTTAGTATGATAATCTCTAGGTCCATCCATGTTGCTGCAGATGGCATTATTTTGTTCTTTTTTTATGGCTGAGTTGTATTCCATGGTATATATGCACAACATTTTTCTTTATCCTTTCATCATTCGATGGACATTTAGGTTGTTTCCATGTCTTGGCTATTGTGGATAATGTTGCTATGAACATAGGGATACATGTATCTTTTTGAATTATAGTTTTGTTTGGATATATGTCTAAGAATGGAATTGGAGGATCATATGGTAGCTCTGTTTTTAGTGCTTTGAGGAACCTTCATACTGTGTTCCATAGTGGTTGTACCAATTCACATTCCCACCAACAGTTCAGGAGGGTTCCCTTTTCTCCACACCCTCTCCAGCATTTATTGTTTGTAGATTTTTTGATGATGGGCATTGTGACCAGTGTGAGGTGATGCCTCATTGCAGTTTTGATTTTCATTCTCTAATAATTAGCTGTGTTGAGCATCTTTTCATGCCCAAAAGGCCATTTCTCATGTCCTGTGAGAGAGTAATTGAGAGGCCGGAAGTGTTCCTCTAGTAGAAGATTCTTTTATATGAGAGAGCACAGCACATCGGGAACAGGAAATACATTCTTCTCCTCTAGTTTAAGGTTTAAAATAACTAATGGATACACATTTAATGTGCCCACCATTGTTTCTTCAAGAAACATGAATTTTATTAATGAAAATAATACACTTGGAATAATTTAATAGAGTTAAAGTCTCCTTTTTCCCTTTTAGTCCATCCCATAGGATCTTTCTTTTAGAATTTTGGGCTTGTGAAAATTGTGATATCTTACAGTAACGTACGGAATTTCTTTTTTGGCAGGATAGTTTTGCAGTGCACCTGTATTTTAGGCACATGCTTTCTTGTTTTTTTCTTTTCTGTAAAAGCTTAAGGTTTTAAAAATATGTCATTTAGTGTATTTGAGGGGAATTCTTAGTGCATAATTTTAAAAAATGTTAAAGTGCCTTGTGAAGAATTCATGATTATGGTAGTAAAAGCTAATGACGTCTGATTTCACCTTTTCTGGATTCCTGATAAACTGTTCAAAGTAAATAACAAACTGAAATAATGTAAAATTTCAGCAGGCCTGGAAACTTAAATGTTTCGGGTTAGTGCTATGTAATAATAGTTCATAAGATGCATTTGAAGGAATTTCTAAGGTGCTAAATGTATAGTTACTAAGCTAATTATTTACTCAGCGTGAAAGTAAGTGTGGACCTAAAGTAGCTATATAAAAAAGTTAAGGTGAAATCTTTAACTCTATGAACCTCTTTCCTGAAATGCTCTTGCAGACTAAAGATATTCACACACCCTGAAATTATAATAGTTAAAAATAAGGTATTTTTTTCTAAAATATATTACGTTTATGGTTAACATGTATTTATGATTCTTCATAGTATGCTAAAATGCTGGATGTGTTATTTTTATATACATCTTTGAAAGAGTTCATATACACAATTTTACCAGTTAAAAAAAATAAATGTGGCCTGATTAAGTTAAGCCCACAGTGATCTAAAACATCTGCCATTAGTGTACAAGCAGGAGGCCTTGCTTACTCTTTTTAATCGAAGATTCTTTACCACTATCATCAAGAGACATAAAGATACTGAATATCATCTTGCCACTCTTTTCTTTATGGTGTGCATTAAAAACCAGTGAGACAGCAACTAATATCAAATAATTTGAAACATTCCTCTGAATTGGCCTAGAAATACCACAACACTCATTCTCCTTGGTTTGTTTTTTAATTTGCAAGCTATTCATAAATTCTATGCGGGGGTCCGGTGCAGCCTTATTTTTGCAAGTTAGCCATTAATGAGTAGTTCTCATCCTGCTCACTTTGCCTTCTCCGTGATGCTTAATGATTGCAGTCTGTCATCACATCATAGCTTGGCATTTTACTGCCTCATGTTGCCAGTTTTGAAAAATGTTAAGTTCTCACATTTATTTTACTTCTTTTTTTAAAAAAGTAATTCAAGAAATATGGTTAGAAATATATTAAATATTTATACGCAGTATTAACTATTAATTCCTATTAAGCAAAAGCAATTTAATGGTTTCTCTCTCCTCTTGCCTGAAATGTTGGTTTTCCTCTGGAAAGCTCCCCCCCACCCCTGCCCGCTGTATATCCTCTCAGTTGGGCATGCCATTCATGGTGATGGCTCTAGCTAAATGGATTACTGTCCATCCTGAGCTCTATGCCAAGCCTGTCAGGAGAACTTCAGAACCGTATGTGTTTATTTACTTTATTTTTAAAGCTTATATTTCACTGGTTATTTTGAGAATCAGAACACAGACATTTCAGTATTTAAAACTACCCTACACGCATCCTCCCTTTTTTCTAGCAGGGGCCTCACATTCAGCATACCCACAAAAACTCATCATTTCCCAATCTCCTCAAGCTCGTACCTTCTGTGTTCTTCTTGGTCTGTGTCTCTAGTATCTACACCCCCAAAATTTAGAAATCTCGGAATTGTCTTCTCTCTCTCAAATCACCTGCAATCGCTCATTAACCCATATTAATTCTACCTTGTAAACATCTCTGTGTTGCCATAACCGGGATTGTATTTCAGAACCTCTTCTCACTTGGATGGCAAAAATAGCCTCCTCTGGGGACAGCTTCTCTGTATCTGCATGGTGGCCTCTTGGTGGATGAAAGACCGTTTGCTTCTTAATAGAAGATAGAAACTTAGATGCTAGAGGAGGTTGTCTTTATCTAAGGACATTACTGGAGATTGTGCTTCTGTGACAATAGTTGAGGTGTCCGCCCAGCTACAGTGGTTGGTACCACACTAAAGGGCTCATTCTTTGTGTCCCCTGGGTCTCATTTTCTACCAGCGGCAGATCTGAAAGAAGGGAAAAGGCTCCCACAAAGAAGCAGTATTTCCTGCTTGTTTCAGGACGAGATGACTTTTAAGGAAAATAAAGCTTTGAAGAAATCTCAACATTTTGCATAATTTTGTTGTTTCGTTTTCTTCCGATGTTTTGTATTCTTGGAGAGTGTCCTGTTGTGGGGAGAGAGATTGCCATAGACCACTGGTTTCAGTGACGCCTGATGGTTAGGTAGACTTTGCCACATGGAAGGAATAAAAAGGGACCTAAGAAGAGGAGTCCACTGGGGAGCAGAGCTTGAAGAAAGTGTTTGTGAAACAGTACTACTTACATATTCTCTCTCCCGGGCTCCATATCCTTTGAAGCTTTGTGTTGTCTGCAAAAAGCAAAGTCTAGCACCATTATTTACTGACTACCAATACCTGTTGACCCACACAGAAGCCATCAGTGCAAGAGGAAAGAATGTTGGGACATAAAGAGATGGCATAGTAGACAGTGCAAATAATCTTTTCAATTACTCCCAGCCAGGCAAGGCAGCCATATATAGACTAGATTAAATCAATGCTGGTAGGGGTTGGATGGTCACTCCAAGACATCTCTAAGCTGATGTAGGTACCAGCCCTTGTGACACGGATTAGGATTATGGGTGATAAAGTTGTACTTCCCTCCGGAAGACCTTTGAAGCGACACCAGCTAGGTACCCGAAGTACGGTATCTCACGTGCTATATGAAAGAGCCGCCATTGCTTATTTGCAGTACATTGGGCTCAGCAGTGTGTGGTGTTAGGGAGAGTAGTAGTGGCAGAAAGGGAGAGCACAGCTGATGCCTGATGCGTGGCCCTTAGACAGATGATGGGCATTTGTGAAAGGAAGGAAAAAGGGAAGGAGGGAAAAGAACAAAGGACACACACTCCTTTCAGAACTCTACCAAGACCTCTGAGGAGGGGGTTATTCACCATTTCACTCCTTAGCCCTTACCTGATGTATGACTGAGAGTGGTCCTCAGAATAGTACCTGGTCTCCAAAACATAAAGCCCATGGATTTTGGTAAATCATACATTCTGTGAACTTGAGAGAATATCTCATAGAGCTTACTTACAGGAGTGATTTCTTCAGATCAGATGCCACCCTGTGGGTGAAACTTTATCATGCAAAATTGAATTTTCTGGGACATGTGGCATGTGAGGGAACGACAGGGATAATAAGGAACATTTAAACCAATGGTTTTAAATTGTCTTCTTTGTACTTAATAACAGGATTGTTCACCTCTTCTTTTGGGCAAGATCTACTTATATTTTGGTTCTGCTCTCAGTTTGGCTGCAACCAGTTTCCTTTTCTAGCCACATTAGAAGTTGACTGACAGTGGTCATCAGTATTTCTCTTGCTGGAGTCTTCCTTCCTCCCTCCCTCCCCCCTTCCCTCCCTCCCTCCTCCCTCCCCCTTCCCTCCCTCCCTCCTCCCTCCCCCCTTCCCTCCCTCCCTCCCTCCCCCCTTCCCTCCCTCCCTCCTCCCTCCCCCTTCCCTCCCTCCCCCCTGCCCTCCCTCCCTTCCCTCCCTCCCTTCCTCCCTCCCTCACCCCTTCCTTCCTTCCTTCCTTCCTTCCTTCCTTCTTTCCTTCCTCCCTCCGTCCCTCCCTCCCTCCCTCTCATGATGGGGTATTGACTAAACAATTCAGGAGTGCATTGTAGGGAGGCATGAAAGGATTGAGCGTGTGTACATATTTTCTGATTATGATATTTGTATCATCTCTTTCCAGAGAGCAGCAAGATAGAATACTGGGGAACAAATGGCCTCCAAATCTAAGCGGATCCAACTCTACCCTCTTAGCTGATATTGAAGGGACCCGTAACTTAATTTGGGAGGTTAATTGTTTAGAGGAATCTCTACTTATGGAGGTATCTTTCTCCTTGTAGGGATGAGTTCCACTGTTGAAAATTAATTTTCATACAACTCACTCGTCATTTGGGTATATTTCCTGTTGTCCTCTGTGTAGTGGAAGAGCAAACCTGACGGTCATCTTGTCTCCCTTAACTGCCTCTCTCATCACATGACTGAAACCCTCGACTGCCAAACTTGAGAACACACTGTATTTTCCCATGCCTCTCCCCCTCCCCCCCAACTCTCCTGGAGAGTGTTCAGTGGAATCTGGTTGCAAGTCCTTTGTTTCTATCTTATGGACTTTTCCATCGGCTGCCAAGTAACTTAGATGTAGCATGGTTGCAGGCTTGTGTTAGGTGTATAGATTATGGTAAGGATATATAGCTATAGTACTCTGCATTCTGACCTTATTTTTTTACAATAATCACGTGTTTCACTTCCACCATCTATCATAGCTTACCTACTTTTATATTCTATCTGAAATCTTCTCTGGAATAATAAGCAGAATAAATCAAAATAAATAACCTTTTTTTCCACAAAAAAGATTCATTATTTTTCTGCCTTTGAATTAAATTGACTAAATTGACCAGTTTTGTGAATGATTAAAAAGGGCTGTTACGTTATTGCCAAACCAAAGTCCAACTAGTAGTAAGTAAAGGCATAGTCATGAAATATCATCACATCCTGTGTGCAGAGCTTGTGCTTCAGTGTAACCAATATTAACATTACAGTCTTTAAGTTAGAATTTCAGTTTTAGATACTTTAGAGCATGGAATGACTACTAGTTTAAACATGCCAATATGATTTCTACTTTTGAATAACCTTGAAACCTGGAATTATTTCTGAAATGTAGTGGTAAATATTCTGAGTTCCATTATTCTCTAAAGAGCTTTCTTTAAAACAAAAACCAAACCAAAAAAAAAAAAAAAAACCCAAAACTGAAATCAACTGTACACCAATAAAAATTACGAAAAGAGCCCTGTACTTTAAAAACCTGCAAAATATGGTTTCTATGCAAAAGAAGCTAATGATCAGCTGGAATTTAATTTGTTTCTTCTTTTGGTAGAAATAGTTGGTCCTTTTATGTCAGTTACGTGCCTTGATTCTGAGGTAAAAACGCTTCTTTGAGTATTTTGCTATAGTTATGGGTGTTGTTTTTATACGTTGTATCTGAATAGTCTGAAAATAATTAGTTCTGTCAGAAGAGATCCCTTCTTGGGCTTCCCTGGTGGCGCAGTGGTAGAGAGTGCGCCTGCCGATGCAGGGGACGCAGGTTCGTGCCCCGGTCCGGGAAGATTCCACATGCCGTGGAGCGGCTGGGCCCGTGAGCCATGGCCGCTGAGCCTGCGCGTCCGGAGCCTGTGCTCTGCAACGGGAGAGGCCACGACAGTGAGAGGTCCGCGTACCGCAAAAAAAAAAAAAAAAAAAGAGAGATCCCTTCTTACATTCTTTTATTCCACATCTGATGTATGAGAAAGTAGGGATTAAAGGAGAGAATCAGCTCTGGCTCTCTCACATGTTTTTGCTTCATGTCTTCTCAAAGGCTGTAATCTGTATTCACCTCTAGGTAATCAACCCCCAAAGACTGTTTGTTACGCCTGTGATAACAGTAGGACAAAATAACTCACTTCACTTCTCTTTTTGCTTTAACTTACTTTGGGATTTTCCTACACCCTCCACACATATGGATAATAGATTTCATTGGGCATATGTAATTTACTGAGCTTTGTTATTACTATGAAACCCAATTATTGGAGAGAAAGAAAGATTGCTCCCATTAATACTCTCGTGTTAATCTTGTTTCAGCCTAGCACTACAGGTACGGTGCCAGGCATAAGGCATGCTTGCTAGGGGTGAGGTAGGAGGGAATTCTGTCAGGTGTAAGAGAGATACTTATACAGCCCAGCAAACTCAGGAAGCAGACTGTGCCATTTTTCATCTTGTGCTCTGTATGTTTATTTGTCTCGTTAATGATAGAGCGATGAATAATAGGTAATGAAAAGTTCAAAGTCATACGGATAGCTGCACATTTATTAAATAAGAATAGGTGGGGTGATTGGAAAACTACATTTTAAATATCGGGCTTCTGAATGCGCTCGTTTGAAGAGCTGTGCAACTGAAAAGAGTTGAAATGTTTAGTTAGATTGATAGGCAGAGAGTGAAATAAATTTTATGCTTAGAAGTATCTTGATCAGCAATTATAACTATGCTATATAAGTTCTTTATTCATCTATTTTGTCACCAGCCTATGTAGCTGTATAGCACATTGTACCTTCCTTGAAATATTCGAATGACTTGCTTTTTATACTCTTAATTACAGCAAATTAACGATTTTTATTTTTTTATTTATTTTTTTGTGGTACACGGGCCCCTTTCACTGTTGTGGTCTCTCCCGTTGCGGAGCACAGGCTCCGGACGCGCAGGCTCAGCGGCCATGGCTCACGGGCCCAGACGCTCCGCGGCACGTGGGATCTTCCCGGACCACGGCACGAACCCACGTTCCCTACATCGGCAGGCAGACTCTCAACCACTGCGCCACCAGGGAAGCCCTAACGATGTACTTTTAGGTATAGCTGCTATCTAATGATGTATATTAACTGCAACAATCCAAAAGTAAAAACTTCTGTAGGATTTAGAATACGTAGATGTTTGAAGGTACCGAAGGGTCTTTGAATCTTGTACCTGTTTCTTCCTCCTCCTTATAAAGGAAAACTTCCATCTCAGCAGAGCCCATTGCACTGAGGTTGCCCCTCTGAAATTTCCTACAATAGCTCGTTGTTGTTGTTGAGATAAAATGTTCCGAGTATGTGAAGGTATACATTGCATTATAGTTTTTTTCTCTATTCTCCTCCGTTATACTGAAGCAGATAGTTTGTGCTTCTCATTATCTTATATTTGTAGATGTTTCATGTGTTTGTACAACTTCTGTGATTTTTCCCGCTTCTGAGCATCACTAAGCCCAGGTAATCCCATCTCCTTTCCCAAACTTCAGCATAACGTAACTATCCTCTTTGATATTTTAAATTTTTATTTGATATTGGAGTATAGTTGGTTAACAGTATTGTGTTACTTTCAGGTGTACAGCAAAAGTGATTCAGTTATACATATACATGTATCTAGTTTTTTCAACTTCTTTTCCCATTTAGGTTATTACAGAGTATTGAGTTGAGTTCCCTGTGCTGTACAGTAGGTCCTTGTTGGTTATCTATTTTAAATATAGCAGTGTGGACGGGTCAGTCCCAAACTCCTAATCTGTTCTCTTTGAAATCTTAAATTTTGAGGTAAGTCTGCTGCTAGTCTCACAGATAAATTATTTCACAAAATAATGAACACTTAAACTATTAGGAATTATGTACTTGGTTGAGAATCATTAGAGTCCATTACAGTGCAATTATTATTTTCGCTTATTAAGGGAAACTACTCAGTAAATGTAAGATATGTAGTATAAATCTGAAACCTTTTTCTTATGTTGTAATGCTAAGTTAGGCAGAGTATTTTATTTTTGAAGATACATTTTAGTCTGAGTTGTGAATTCTGAATCAGACTGAGGTGAAACATTTGGCTCATAAAATGTCTCAAACCTCAAACCACTTTATGTATCTGGAAACCATCTTAGTCACACGTTTATATAAAACGTATAGAAACATAAGCAGTGCCTCTGTTTTGAAGGTCACGGGTGCAATCGGTATAAAATTGTTGGATTTCTTGTGCACTTGTACAACTGTAGTTGGTAGTATATGGTTCATCAAATTCTTGTTTATTTTATACATTTGAAATTTGACAGGACTGTAACAATTTCCCATAAATAATGGCAAGTCTAAAGGTGGTCTGTACACAGTTCTTTTGAATTTCTGCCCAGACATGTTTAGTGTGTCTCCACAAGGTCTCTCTCTGGTTCCAGTTCCAGGATCTCAATTGTGTGCTGGGCAGAAAGAACGACAAGGGCGGAAGTGAAGCCAGCAGGGAATGCTACTTTGCACGGGCTCCTCCAGAAGCCTACAAGGACTTTCTTGTGCATCTGATTTATGGCAGATTGCGTTCATAGGGCTCCTCTAGCGGCAACACAAGTACTTTCCATCTCTCTCTCTCTCCATGTATATCTAACAATATATAATCTAGATCTATTTCTATATCATCTATGTATTTATATCTGTGTCTATATCCATATTGTATTGGTGCCCTGAAGGATGTCTGTTGATAAGAAAACAGGAGTGTCAAGTGTGGAATTTTACGGGTAACTGTCCAGTCTTACTAATTGAGGCTGGAATGCATGAAGACTGTCAGTACCATTTATACTCCAAGAGATCAGGCCCCATGTCTTTGTTACTGTATCTCAAACACCTAGGAGAATCCTCAGGCTTATCGTAGGTACTAAGTACATATTTTTGAAGAAAGAGTGAAGGAATCGGTGCTTGTTTGAAAGTATAATGCCTTCAGCTTCTAACAAGGCAGACTTCTTTTTTCCTTCATTCTTCCTCTATTTATTTTCTTTCCGACATTCTGTTGCAGTGTGGCGATGGGAGATATGCAGATGGGTTTCCACTTTCACTGCAAGTGTGTGTGTGGGACACGCGTCAGTTGCATTCAGTGTGCCTAGACAAGTGGCTTTTGAGATGAACGTTTTTGGATCAAAATCTGATCTGACTCCCTTGGCTCTCAGTAATTTGAATTGCTGCAGTCATGGAAAGGTGTTGAATATTAATGAGTTACCTGTAGTCACCTGCTAGAGTCATTAGCTCTCAGTACAGAAAATGACCATAGAGTTCACTCCGCTGCCTTACAGATGAGAAAATCCTCGAAGTTAACAATCATATGTTTTGTTTTACTGGGAATAGTTTCTGCTTATTGCTTTTGAAGTAGCTTAATTATTCAGATATAACGAGTGCTAGTTGTCACGGCACCACGTGGTCACCTGGCTCAGAAAGGACCCGCCAACATTTATAGAATCATGATGTGCAGAGCTGCGAAAGTAACTGTGGGTCTCTCAACTGCTGGGCTAACCTTCTTCCCTCTGTAGTGTAGTAGTCCTATAAAGTGAGCATTTCTTAAAATGCTTATGAATGAAATTCACATTGGGAGTTTCTTTAAAATTCCAAGTCCCTGGGAGACCCTCCCCTGAGAATCTGATTCAGTGTGTGGATGGGGCCCATGCAATGGCATTTTTAACAAGAGCCCTGAATGATTCTGATGCAGGGGGTAGACAGATAGCAAACTGAAAAACACTAAAATAAATGAAATGAGGCTTACGTTTTACAGCTCCTCGAAGAGCTCATGAAAATTCTTAGCAAGTAGAAACCTAGGGAAAAGAATGACCGTATGAAGCTAAAGACAAGTGTTTTTCTGATTAAAAAATCAAGAGCACAACGTTTAAATACGAATAATCGTGCTAATGTTCCCCAGAGCAGTACATATGCCTAATGTGCTTCATTAAAGAGTACATTTTATAAACTCCCTGCCACTTGCATCGTTAAGCTATGTAGTCTAAATGCACTAGGACTGGAGTTTTCACTGCGGACTACCAGCTGTGGCTGCCGCCCAAAGGAGAGCTCTGTTCCGAGAGTTCAACTCTTGCTGCTTTATTTCATGGGGCATTTAATTGGCTGCTCAAGTTTATACCGCAGTGAGCATTAATCAGCTTTTAAATATTTGCCTTAAATCAGAACCTATTCTGAATTTTTATTTTGATGCGAAGAAAAATAGAAGAGATAGCTGAAAAATAGAGAAGAGTTGATTTATTCAAAAGTAATAAAAATATGTTGCCAAGCATCATGCCGTTTGCTCTAGAGATCTTTTCTTTAATTTTCAGGCTAACCCTCTGGGAGATATCATCTCCATTTGATAAACTGAGACTCAGGGAGATAAAATAATAAATCTGTGTCTCACTGAAAGTAAGAATTGAAAACCAAGAGTACCTTTTCCAAATTGTGTGTTCTTCACACGTTGTGGTCTCGGTGTATCTCTATCCTGCTCAATCTCACTTAATTCTCTATCTATCCATCCTGTCCCCCTTGCCCCAACTGCCTTCCTAATTCTCTACTTTCCTACAACTCACCTATCCAAGCATCATCCTTTAATTGAACATAGAATTGTTAGCAGGTGTTTTAAAATTTTTACTAGAAGTTCTATCCTATGAAGAGTCATAAACTTTTAAAGTGGGATTGTTACTTTCACAAACTATCAGAATCTCTGCCATTATATGTGAGGAAACTCAGGCCCGGGAAAACTAAGCAACTTTCTCACGCTGGCCTGTTAACTTATTGGCAGAGCTTGAATATAATTAAGTCTCTCGACTCATAGTACATTTTTCCTCTGGAACTTTAGGTTAAAGACTACTGGTAAGATATTAAATGAGCTAAAGTATAGCACTAGATAACTAGAAGAAGAAGAATCTATTCACAGAGTCAGTTTGTTTCATAAGATATTCATTGGAAAGAATAACTTCCACAAATCACATGCACTTGCAAATTCCAGAATTAATATGGTGCTTTCTAGAGATGGATGCTACTATTGTAGTAGAACAGCCTGCATTTCTGAGCGACACTGGCCCGATTATAAGGTATGTGCGTCTACAACATGTTCCGCTAAGATGGAGTTTCCTCTAGTGTTAGATTCGGATAAACCGAATTATGTCTGGCAGTTTTGAAGAGGCGTAACAATAGATTAACCATTTCTAGGGTGTATTATGCACCAGTCTAAAATTTTCACGTATCAGTACTAAATAGTATGGAATTGAACTAATATGTTTCAGGGACCTACTATTGTCAGTTAACATGAAAGATGCTTTACGTGTGATATTAATGTCAGCCCTGGCAACCATTCTCTAAATAAGTATATATTTTAGTAATGATCACAATATTTTGTTACTTATTTGATATTAGTGTCTTCATTTTACCAGTTTCTAAACTAAGATTGAGAAGCGGTAACTTCCTGAAGAGCACACAGAGAGGATCACATGAAATATGTTACCTGAATAAGAAAACTTTATCCTTCTAGCATGCGTCACAATATAGTGGGATACTGCAGGAAACACACATTTATCACAGAACAACATGCCAAAGAAAGTAACTTCCGTGGTTTAAATTGCAGTGAATAATTAACTTAGACTAGTTTTACAGTTATTAAAATAGTTACATTAACCATTTTAAAAATGATGGTTCTGTGCTTGTTTCTTCTCCAGAAGACTTCTTAACCTCTATCATAATATTCATCTGTATACAAAATTCAAATATTTGTGAAACCTGTAAAAATATTTCATTGTTCTATATTTAGTGTTTTAAGGAACCTCCATACTGTTCTCCATAGTGGCTGTATCAATTTACATTCCCACCAACAGTGCAAGAGGGTTCCCTTTTCTCCACACCCTCTCCAGCATTTATTGTTTGTAGGTTTTTTGATGATGGCCATTCTGACCGGTATGAGGTGATACCTCGCTGTGGTTTTGATTTACATTTCTCTAATGATTAGTGATGCTGAGCATCCTTTCATGTGTTTGTCGGCAATCTGTGTATCTTCTTTGGAGAAGTGTCTATTTAGGTCTTCTGCCCATTTTTGGCTTGGGTTGTTTGTTTTTTTGATATTGAGCTGCATGAGCTGCTTGTATATTTTGGAGATTAATCCTTTGTCAGTTGCTATGTTTGACCAGCAATCCCACTACTGGGCATACACCCTGAGAAAACCATAATTCAAAAGAGTCACGTACCACAGGGTTCACTGCAGCACTGTTTACAATAGCCAGGACATGGAAGCAACCTAAATGTCCATCGACAGATGAATGGATAAAGAAGATATGGCACATATATACAACAGAATATTACTTAGCCATAAAAAGAAACACAATTGGTTTATTTGTAGTGAGGTGGATGGACCTAGAGTCTGTCACACAGAGTGAAGTAAGTCAGAAAGAGAAAAATAAATACCGTATGCTAATACATATACATGGAATCTAAAAAAAAATGGTTCTGATGAAACTAGGGGGCAGGATAGGAATAAAGACACAGACCACAGATGTAGAGAATGGACTTGAGGACACAGGAAGGGGGAAGGGGAAGCTGGGACTATGGAAGAGAGTACCATTGACATTTACACTACCAAATGTAAAATAGCTAGCGGGAAGCAGCTGCATAGCACAGGGAGATCAGCTCTGTGCTTTGTGACCACGTTGTGGGATGGGATAGGGAGGGTGGGAGGGAGACACAAGAGGGAGGGTATATGGGGATATATGTATACATATAGCTGGTTCACTTTGTTATACAGCAGAAACTGACACAACATTGTAAAGCAGTTATACTCCAATAAAGATGTGAAAAAAAAATATTTCGGTGTGTTTAGTGATGTAACAACTGCTGTGGATTTTTAAGAGGATCTTGAAGCCAGAATTTAAATCAAGAAGTTTGGGGGGCTTCCCTGGTGGCGCAGTGGTTGGGAGTCCGCCTGCCAATGCAGGGGACACGGGTTCGTGCCCCGGTCCGGGAAGATCCCACATGCCGCGGAGCGGCTAGGCCCGTGAGCCATGGCCGCTGAGCCTGCGCGTCCGGAGCCTGTGCTCTGCAACGGGAGAGGCCACAACAGTGAGAGGCCGCCGTACCGCAAAAAAAAAAAAAAAAAGAAGTTTGGGAAATTGGTGGAATTGTCCTTCCTAAACTTTTGAAATCTTTCATGAAAATGATTTCATATTGCTATATTTAAAATACTAGCTGTGTTAGGGTTCTCCAGAGGAACAACCTGTAATAAATACGTGTATGTATGTGTGTGTATGTATATATGGGTATGTTTTGCAGGAGGTCTTTTCTGTGTGGAGGGGGGAGATTTGCGTAAGGATAGTAAGGAAACTTTCTCTTTTATTCTTCTGGCAATGTGAAATATTTTCTTAATTAAAATGAGTGCTGTCACTCACCCACTTTGGAGAAATAAGGCAAGAGCTGAGGGATGTAGGCAAGTTAACTTACCTCTGGCAAAGGTCTCCACCGGGAAACAAACACGGTAGAGGAGACGGGTGAGCCCTAGACGCCATAGTCCCACGTGGACAAGGCTTACACGGAAACCTGAAAGTTCCTGAGACAAAGATAACTCTTCTCATCTTGGAGATTCCATCACTGCCCTGGTAACTTTATCCCGCATTTAATCCTTCTGACTGTGTGGGAGTTGAAAATTCAATTTAGAAGCAGAAATTTAATTTAGCTTTATAAAGAGAAATTCACACCTCTACCTGAAACTCTTAGCAATAATAAGATAAATGTTTTATAAATGCAGGGTCCTAATTTATGATTTCAACAACTAGGATTAAAGTAGGAGGATAATAATAGTTAATGTATTTTTTTTTTCATTTACTGCACTCACTCCTTTATTCAGAAAACATGATACGTTATCTACTGTGTGTCAAGAACTATGGTGCCCTAACCACACCTTGTCTATTTGCCAAATGCTACAGCTTCTGTTACCTCATTTTTGAACCCCTCCCAGGGATAAATTGCACCAGTAGTATTAATAGGTTTATAGCACTATTAAATACTAAAGGTAATATATTGATTTGTCATCATGAGGTATAACAGTTTAATGCAGTTAATGGAACAGGTGATTCTTGTCTGATGATTGAACTCATTGGACATTATTTGATATTTGACTTCACGTTTTTATTTGGATAGAAAATAGTTTTTTTAAACGATGGAAATGACTTAGTCTGTGGACTCCTGTTCTACGAAAATAAGTGATATGCTGTGGAATTAAAAGCCATATTCAAATACCTGAACAAATCTGGCCCTACTCACTTCATTGCTCTCTTCACTGCGTTTTAGTCTACTTTTTCTTCATAAAGCTCTTCTGATTGGTATCAACATTTCCTGCTATTTTGGGGGGCAGAGTGGAGATGGATTGCCAATTAGTACTTTGATTGACCCAATATAAAAGCACAGTAACCATCTCACAGTAAAGTTTTATTATTGGCCTTTTCTGCCTTCGTTTTTTGTTCTGAAATTATAACTGGATATTATATTTTTCTCTTCCATTTTTGAGAAAGTCTCCTTAACAATTCAACCAATATTTGTTAAACCCCTCCATCCATGATGTGCTCTAAGTCCGTGTTTGCCAAATACTGGTCTCTAGATTGGTGCTATCCTGGGTTTGCAGTATTATGGGGTATTGGAGTAAAAATACAGATTTCAGTCACCACATACCTGCTATGTGTTTGGGATGGGGGCATGATATGGTGTTGCTGAGTTCGATTTCATAAGATAATAACTGCAATTGATAAACGTAAGAGTCACGAGGGTTTCTAGTGGGAAGCAACCATCTCCCTGCATCCACCCTATGTGCTTTTTACATTATTCACCAGAGACCATAACTTATTGTCATTCGTTGTTTTACCTCTCCTAGGGATTAACTCCAAAGTTATTAATAGTATATTTATATCACTGTTGTTAAATTGATAACCTAAAATATTACCCATTGATTTTCCATCACAAAATATCTGTGACATGTTATTTGATACGAGAATGACTTGACTTCCTGGTAACTGAACCCCTCATTTCTTTTGAACATCCTTCTCCAAATTTTTACATATGGTTAGAAAGGTCTTTCTTCCAATATAATATCCAGGAAACTACTACAACCAGAGACTTTAGCCTGAGAATGAAGCCAGTTCTGTGGAAAGCAGAGTAGAAGTATAGAAAGAAAGTAGTTTGTTGTGATGTACTTTGCCCAAATGCCATGTCTCGCCAAACTTGAAGCTCCACCTGCAGACTTTATTTTACGAGCCATTAAGTTATATTTATTCTTCAATTTGAATTGGCTTTTTGTAATTGTCAAGTAGTTATGAATTGATTCACTTGGATGACTCAGTATTAAAGATAATTATTTGAAATCTGTTGATGAATTATATTAGATACAAATAAAATATTTTTGAGGAAGCTTTGTTAAATACAATTACATTTGAAAAATAAACATATTACAATATCTAGGAAACAGCATTAAAAGAAGGGGATCAAAACCTGCGAATACTAAAGTATTTTTAAAAGCTAAAATAATGCAATATGACTGATGTCCTTAACAGAAGAAAAGAGAGAAACAGAGACACAGGGACAGAGAGATTTCTTAGAGAATTCACCAGAACCATAATCCAAAGTAGAAAACTTTGTTAAATTGGACATCTTCAAAATCGTCTGCTTTCCAAAAGACACTGTTAAGTAATGAATAAGCAAGAAGATGAGCAAAAAAATAAGAAATATATTCATGAATTATATACCCTATTAAAGACTTGTATCTATAATATATAAAGATCTGTACAAATTTATAAGAAAACAGAGACCCCAGTGCAAATGTGAACAACAGATCTGTACAAAAACTTCAACAAAGAAGATATACAAGTGACAAATAAGCACATAAGAAGATGCCCTATATCATTCGTCATTGGGGAAATGGAAATTGAAAACATAATGTGATACAACCAGGCACCTATTAAAATGGCTAAAATTAAAAAGACTGATCATACCAAGTATTGGTAAGGATTTGGAGGAACTAGAATTCTCGTACACTGCTGGTGGGAATGTAAAATGATAAAATACTTTGTAGAAGAGTGTCATAAGAAATCAAATGTATGCTTTCTATATGATCCAGCCAGTTCATTCCTACATATTTACTCGAGTAATCATGGGATAGTTCTATATGAAGTATTGTGTACAGATGTTCATAGGAGCTTTATAGGAATTAGACAAGCTGGAAAAACACCCCAATGTCTCTTGGGTAAATTAACCAACAAACTGTTATAGCTACATAACAGAATATGACTCGGACATGAAGTGGAATGAATCATTGATAAATGTTACAAGACGGATCAGTCTCAAAATAATTATGATGAGTGAAGAAGTTAGCTAAAAATATTTAATTTATTCCATTTATATAAAATTCGACAAAAGGGAGACTAATCCACAGTGACAGAAAGCAGTTCAGTGACAGTGGAGGGACAGCGTGTGAATGTGACAAGGGACGGGCAAGAGGGATTATAAAGAGTGTCGAAGGGAACTTGAGGGAGTGATTTATATCTTCATTATCTTCATTGTGCTGACGGATATATGTTTGTGTACCTATACCAACATTTATATTACACACTTTGTGTAGTTTATTGTGCATTAATTATACACCAATAAATCAGTTAAATAAATCATGAAATAATTTTGCAATTTTCCTGCTTCTGTCTTGAAAAAATAATCTGGAAATGTACCTCCAAAATAATAGAGAAACATTTAGCAAGGTATATTAAAGTTACTAGTTTTACATTTTACAGGAAAACGTTGATTAATAACTTATTTTTTGAGTCAGTCCCTAGCAACTCATATGATGTTTTTGTGTTTGTTCTTTTTCTTTCTTCCATCTTTTTTTCAGGAAGTGTGAAACCTCAATATCTAAGGATAATTTTGTTTTTATTGAAGTACAGTTAAATTACAATATTGTGTTAGTTTCAGGTGTACAGCGATTCAGCTTTATATATATAATATATTCTTCTTCAGATTCTCTTCCATTATAGGTTAATAAAAATTAAGTATAGTTCCCTGTGCTTAGAGTAGCTCATTATTGGTTATTTATTTTATTTATAGTAGTGTGTATGTTAATCCCAACCTCCTAATTTATCCCTCCTCCCACCCCCCCCACCCTCCCCCCCCACCCCCGGTCCTGTTTGGTAACCATAAGTTTGTTTTCTATGTCTGTGAGTCTCTTTATGTTTTGGAAAGAAGTTCGTTTGTATCTTTTTATTTCTTTTTCGATTCCCCAGATAAGTGATAACATTATGATATTTATCTTGGTCTAACTTACTTGGTATGATAATCTCTGTGTCCATCCATGTTGTTGCAAATGGCATTATTTCATTTTTTATGGCTAACATTCCATTTTGTGTGTGTGTGTGTGTGTATGCATACATCAGGTCTTCTTTGTCCATTTGTCAATGGACATTTAGGTTGCTTCCATGTCTTGGCTATTGAGATATAATTGACAGACAGTGCTGTGTAGGTTTAAGGTGTACAGCATAATGATTTGACTTACATACGTCATGAAATAATTATCATAGTAAGTTTAGTGAACATCCATCATCAGTTATAATTTTTAAATGTGGCATTTGACACATCAGAACATTTGGCAGTCCACACTCATATTAAGTGTGACTTCATGAAGCACGATTGTATCTACTTTCACACTGTAAACAGTATTTAGATAAGTGGTGAATAATCTATTTGAATTTTAATTCTGCCCTTGATATTACTCAAATGCATTGGGTCTTGTTGAACTTTTGAAAAGAAAGGGTAAAGTTTTATTAGGGGGAATTGGCCATCCACATGGCCTCAGTACAGGAAGTCAACATGGATGTAATATTTTTCCCTGCATGTCATTCTTAGGATACTTATTAATCCTACAGAACTGATGTTGAGAAACAAGACCGCACATGGACATTAATGTGAGTGTCACCCTCACAACCCAATTCTTACTTTTTCCTTTTATGCTCTTAGTTCTATTGCCTAAGACCAACAGAAAGTATAAATTCTGCCCTCAGCCACTCTTATTGCCTTAGTTCTTACGTCCCCTTGAAAGGTAACATTTATTCCTTTATTCTCTGTAACTTATGTTAATTTTTTGGTTCCACATCAAGATGCCTTATATGCATGAACTTGAATTTTTCTCCTCGCTTATTCAAGCACTGAGAGCACGTTGTCATCGTAAAGACATCACCTTGCCTTTTTTCCCTGAGTTATTTTTGTTTGCCTGTTGAAATTTATGCATCTTTTGCTAAGTCTCCGGTTTTGTCATTGGCCCATCCCATTCAACACCACCACCTCACAATGCCCCTCTATTTTCACAGTATGATATACAAGACATAAACACATGACAGACGTAAATTTGCCTAATTTGATTTGGGAAAAGAAATTGGGTCGTTTATCTTAGTGAGTTCAAAATATGGTTTCAGTTAAATGTGTTTATTATTTTTTTGGGAAACATTAAAAATTGAGACAAGCCCTGATAGCCTAGCTTTTAAAAATTCTTTTCCCCATGACTCTGCTACTGCATAGTTAGGGTGCTTCTCTACAGTCAACAGTGCTCCTGTATTATCAGTATAGATTTATACTGATTATTAAGGCATCATGATATCTAACAGTCACAGAGACCAGTGAATTATAAGACTAATGAGATGCACCGTTTTTCTTTTATAAGATTTGCATTGTTTCAGAACCTTTCTAAAGTGCTAATTGCTTAAAATCCATCATGGTTGAGCTTATTATCTTTCATAGTTTAATGTATATTGATTTGAGTGGGGAGGACTTCAGAGATGTAGTATGAAACGAGAAATCCCATTCTTCCAAAAGATCATCAGTACCTAGGGAAGCTGTTTGGGATTGAATCTCTCTCCAAAATTGTATTATAGTCTTCAGACATTTCTACGAATTTTGTAGGTAATAAACACAGTGAGCAATGAAGGGCAAGAATAAAAGGCACAACAGGTCAGAAGATACAGGTCTCAGGGTGGGCCTTTGTCATCAGACATCATGTTTTTGGGTGCAGGAATTAGGCCAGGGAGACATTACAGCCTGGGTGAGGCTTCTCCCTTTAACCAAGATCAATGCCCCAGAAGGTGTCTAAGGTGTTAGAGGTCAGACCCAATGCTGCTGGCAAATGCGGAAATGAGATTCTGGGTTCCGAGGGGGAGATCTAGGTAGTGTGCCACCATGCACTACAGCTATCACACCAGAATGGTCTCTCTTGCCCCAAAGGCTAACCTGGAACCTTTTGTCTGGGTCTTCTTTGAACATGTAGTTGGGGGACTTTGAACTGTGTCCAGTGTAACTCTTGAACTGTTGACTAGCTTAGGAGCAGTGGAAAAAAATAGAACCTTATATATTTCTTCTACAAGGAAATATGTAATAGCTAATTATCTCAAATTAAATGTGGAAAGAAAAAGACCAATCACAAACCATTACCTCAAGCCTTTTATTTAAACATTGCGACATAAGAACAGTTTAGATGACTGTTTTATGGGGAGGGAAGTGTATTAAAGTTTTTATAAGGCAGGATTGAGGAAGGTGGTCATGGTTTAGGTTTATTCCAAGAATCACTCACTGTTCAAATTCTTAAACTATGGGGAAATAGAAGTTGTGTTATTCATAGGGTAAGATGCATAGACAGCAGGATGTGGGCCCTAGTTATACAGCTGTTGGTCTGTCAATTGGGATTTAGTGAAAGTGGTGGAAAGGGACAGTAGAAACTGAGGTATTGCAGGGGTCAGTGTCACGTTTTAAGGTCTTGAGTTCTTCCTTTTGGACAGCATTAGCTTAAGGGATAATATTCTTAGGCCAGTTGTCCAAGTCCAGGTTGTCACCTCTATCTGAGATTTCCATTAGTGACAACCATGACCTTTGGAAATTATTGAATTTTGAGTGCTTTCAGCAGCTCTTCCTATGACTTCCCTATTTCTTTGGCCATCGTAATCATTTGTCCAGTGGTGTCTAATGAAGTAGCATTTAAGACTGTAAGTAGGATGTAATGTAGGACCCTGAAGCCCTGGAACACTAGAAATAGAATCATTAATTGGTCCTGAGAGGTTGCCCATTGGTCCCACTGTTTTACTTGGTTGTAATCATGAAAAGACATTCCATCCTCCATCTGGATTCCCTGATTCAGGTGATCCAGAGAGCGGTAGGAGAGCCAGGTTGTCAAGATTTTTTTCTGTGTCCTGTCAGTGAGGTATTTTCAAAACAGCGAAGCGTACTCCTTAGAAATGAAAGCATCGGAATTAAAAAGAAAAAAGAAAGGTTTTAATCCTTATTAGTTAATAATCTGGAATTTTAACCCAAAAGAAGGAACTACGAGAAGGAGAACACAGAGAATGAGGCAAAGAAGCCATAGTCAGAGGTGTTCTGGAGCCCTAGGTCAGGGATTTGGGATAGCACATGCTGCTTCATCAAGGTTCTTTGGAAAACGGTCTCTTTTCTGATTTGTCTTTTTCTAAAGAATCCTGAAAGATTCTGTTACATGTCTCCCATTAGTATGGAGGTACAAAAAAAGAATTTATGTATAATGACTTTTAACTGAGACATGACTGCAAGGTTCAGTTCCTTGGAGTTTTCATGATGGCAGTGATCATGATTAAGAGTGCCTGGTAAAGTCTCTTTAAATGAAATCCAAGAACACCCTTGTGTTGTTGTCATTTTCAGCAAACCCGTTATCTGGGCAGAAGCTGATTATAACTGTTGATTACAGACCTGGGTATATTGCACCAAATCTCTACAGTAGTTGCTCAGCGAATTATGCAAGATCTAATTTGGGGGTAATATTTGTCCTTTCAATTTCCATTGATGATTGAGGGTGATAAGGACAATTGAATTTCTGGGTGATGAACAGTATCTTGTAAAATTCTGTACTTATAGTGTCTATAAAATCAATACCTCTCTAACGGGGTAAGTGAGTTGGTTTGTCCCGAGTTGGAAATACATAGTGTGGGGGGAAAAAAAAAAAAAGATAGTGGTTAGGCAGTTGTTTAACAAGGAAAACTTACTAACCATCCAGAAAATAGACAACAGTGAGGAGGTCTTTATATCCATTTGAGTGTGACCACTCTATAAAATTCATCTACAGGTGTTCGAAAGTACATTAAAGCCTGTATCCCTGTTTATGTTCTACCTTTACAATTTGGATAGGGTTATTAGTTTGGCAGGTAGAACGTGTGCTGGAAATACCCTTAGTAATTTTCAGTAAAACTGTTGATGTGGTTTTAAGCTTGCAGCCAGTTTTTCTCTGAACATTCTTGCCATTGGGCTACACCAGCCAGCATGAGCAAAATGGAAGAGAGTGGAATCCTCTCTTAAGGAATACTGCACACAAGTGACTTATAGGACTGTTGTTCATGGTAACTCACTGTAAACCAGCGAGACTGCTGATAAGTCTCCATGGCCTTTTGATTTATATTGTGAAGCACTCTGTAATGGCCACTGATTTTTCTCTGCTTGAGATGTGCATTAAAATCTAGAAACAAATATTAACACATTCAGTTATTTACCAGCCTTTGTGGTTCAGCATGAGCGTTCTTTAGCTTGAGAGAGAGGCAGTCACTAAAGTTATTTGTACAAGTACGTTTTATTCGTATGTGGTGAAACTATGAAAACTGAACTTCTCTTGATTTGTCAGGTCACTTTTTCCCATTGCAAGTTCTCACGATAGTTATCAGTTCATTAAAGATGAGAGAATGCCAAAAAACTAATTATTTTTATTATTCTTCCATTTTTAAGGTAAAGGGGCTCATCATTATATTATCTGATGGAAACTCAGAGGAAGATTTAGGTACAAATAACACATTTATAGTTTTGGTCTTTTGGATTTGAATTCTGAATTTGGAAAAAAGTAAAATCAAGAACTGACAGAGGAGTACAGATATGAGCATAAATATATATGAGTATAACATTTTTTATTGAAATCCAGTGGGTTCACAATATTGTTAGTTTCAGGTGTACAGCAAAGGGAATCAGTTATACATACTTACGTATTTTTTCAGATTCTTTTCCATTATAGGTTATTATAAGATATTGAATATAGTTCCCTGTGCTAGGTCCTTGTTGTTTATCTATTTTATATATATAGTAGTTTGTATCTGTTTATCCAAAACTCCTAATTTATCCCTGCTCCCCCTTCCCCTTTGGTAACCATGAGTTTGTTTTCTATGTCTGTGAGTCTGTTTCTGTTTTGTAAATAAGTTCATTTGTATCATTATTTTAGATTTCATATATAAGTGACATCATACGATATTTGTCTTTCTCTCACTTCACTTAGTATGATCATCTCTAGGTCCATCCATGTTCCTGCAAATGGCATTATTTCATTCTTTTTTATGGCTGAGTAATATTCCTTTGTATACATATGTATCACATCATCTTTATCCATTCATCTGTTGATGAATATTAAGGTTGCTTCTACATCTTGGTTATTGTGAATAGTGCTGCTGTGAACATTGGGGGTGCATGTATCTTTTTGAATTCGAGTTTTCATCTTTTCTGGATATATGCGCAGGAGTGGGATTGCTGGATCATAAGGCAACTCTATTTTTACTTTTTTAAGGAACCTCCATATTGTTCTCCATAGTGGCTGCACCAATTTACATTCCCACCAAGAGTGTAGGAGGGTTCTCTTTTTCTCCACACCCTCCCTAGCATTCCTTATTTGTAGACTTTTTGATGATGACCATTCTGACCTGGGTGAGGTAATACCTCATTATAGTTTTGATTTGCATTTGTCTAATAATTAGTGATGTTGAACATCTTTACATGTGCCTATTGGCCATCTTTATGTCTCCTTTGGAGAAATGTCTATTTAGGTCTTCTGCCCATTTTTTTTTTTTTTTTTTTTTTTTTTTTTTTTTTTTGCTGTACGCGGGCCTCTCACTGCTGTGGCCTCTCCCGTTGCGGAGCACAGGCTCCGGACGCGCAGGCTCAGCGGCCATGGCTCACGGGCCCAGCCGCTCTGCGGGTCTTCTGCCCATTTTGATCGTAGTGTTAGTTTTTTTGATATTGAGCTGTATGAGCTGTTTGTATATTTTGGAAATTAAGCTCTTGTTGGTCACATCATTTGCAAATATTTTCTCCCACTCCATAGGTTGACTTTTGGTTTTATTTATGGTTTCTTTTGCTGAGCAGAAGCTTATAAGTTTGATTAGGTCCCGTTCGTTTATTTTTGCTTTTACTTCTGTTGCCTTGGGAGACTGACCTAAGAAAACATTGCTACTATTTATGTCAGAGAATGTTTTGCCTATGTTCTCTTCTAGGGGTTTTATGGTGTCTTGTCTTATGTTTAAATCTTCAAGCCATTTTGAGTTTATTTTTGTGTTTGGTGAGAGGGTGTGTTCTAACTTCATTGATTCACGTGTAGCTGTCCAGCTTTCCCAACACCACTTGCTGAAGAGACTGTCTTTTCTCTACTGTACATTCTTGCCTCGTTTGTTGAAGATGAATTAACCATAGATGTGCGTGGGTTTATTTCTGGGCTCTCTGTTCTGTTCTGTTGATCCATATGTCTGTTTTTGTGCCAGTATCATGGGGTGGTGTTTTTTTAAATATTTTTTTAACTATTTATTTATTTTTGGCTGCGTTAGGGTCTTCCTTGCTGCTCACGGACTTTCTCTAGTTGCAGTGAGCGGGGGTTACTCTTCATTGTGGTGCGCAGGCTTCTTATTGCAGGGCTTCTCTTGTTGCGGAGCACAGGCTCTAGGCACGTGGGCTTCAGTAGTTGTGGCTTGCAGGCTCTAGAGCACAGGCTCAGTAGTTGTGGTGCACGGGCTTAGTTGCTCTGCATCATGTGAGATCTTCCCGGACCAGGGCTCAAACCCATGTCCCCCGCATTGGCAGGCAGATTCTTAACCACTGTGCCACCAGGGACGTCCCCATGCTGTTTTGATTACTGTAGCGTTGTAGTACTGTCTGAAATCCAGGAGGGTTATGAGCATAACATATGTTTTTTAATGTAAGAAATAATTATTGGAAAACCCCAGCAATATGGAACAATGATTATTCAGAACATAGTCTTTTCAAAAAAGAAGAACTTTTTTTGCTATCTGGGGAGACAACAGTTTGGTCTTTCATAGGAAAATTTTAATTTATTTTTCTATGTATTATTGAGTAATATTTTGAAATAAAATATGCATGTTTTTCTCCTTATGAATATAATCACTAACATTGAACCAATATTTTGGTCCAACATTTTAATAATTTATTTCATTTTTATTTCTATATTTTTTATTCATATGCCTATAAATTTAATATACCATTATATGTATATGTTGGAATAGACACAAATATGTGAATAGATTATAAAATCAAGCTTTTAATTTTAGCCTTAAGATACAGTGCTTAACTTCATGAGCATATCAAATATATCAAGGTATATTTTATGTAAAGTTTTCCATTATATTAAACTCTAACATGTTATATGTTTCATAGTATGTATATCATATACACATACATACATGATATAGATGCACGTATATATATATATATATATATATATATATACACGTTTTATTGTTTCTATGTATGTATTCTGTATGTATAGATGTAGAATCATCCAAAAGCAGTTCACATTTTACATTTATTTTGTAAGAATAAAGGTCACTTAAGGCTAACATTAGTGATCAACATTTGTATGTTTCTCCTACTTTGCTTATGTCCACATTAAGGATCAGGAAATATAATTTTACTGAATATAAGTCCTCTATCAGAATTCATGATATTAAACCCTTTATGAAAACAACCTCCATTTAAATTACATTTAAAGGGAATTTGATACGTGTGTTCCGTAAAGGATTGAGGTTTGTTTGTTGCCCGTGACTCCTACGAAGTAACCTCTAAGCTGTTGCAATGTCCTTCCTGATAAAAGTAACTTTATTTGATTGGGGCCCTGGTCCAAGACAGATAATCAAGGCTAACAGTGTGATTTATGGTGGAGGCTTTGGGCCGCATGATACGGGCTCAGCCTCTGGAGGGGCTGGCGGCTATGGGCCATGTGTTCAGACATTCAGGGCAGCCCATGTGACCAAACTGCAAAAAAAAAACGCTGGACACTGGGCTTGGATAGGTCTCCTTAGTGGGCAGTACTCAATGTGTTTATCACACATTATTTCTGGGAGAAATAGGGATTGTCCACATGATTTTTCCTGGGAGAGAACAACTGGAAACTTGGGCCTCATTGCTTCTAGACCATGCCTTATGGGCCTCTTCCTGTGGTTAATTCTAATTTGTATCCCTTTGTTGTAATAATCCATAACCCAGAAAATAGTGACTTATGTGAGTTCTGTTCTTCTAGTGAATTACTGAACCTGAGAATGGTCTTGGGGTCCCCCAAACTTATCAGTGTTATAAGAAGTGAGAGTGGTTTTGAGGACCTATGAATTTTGAAATATTTAAAATCTAAAACATTTGTGAAAAAGTGGTAACTTATCTGAGTCTTTAGACCGATGCAGGTCATTTAGAAAGATTAAAGCATGAGAGGTGTAACCCTGTTACTGTGTAAATTAGAATTTTGCATTGATATTAATGTTATAAACTATAGAAGAAGATATATAGCACATGATCTCTAAGCTTTTATTATTTTCTCATTCTAATTAGTCCAAGGAATCATGCACTTTTTCAGGAATATTACACGAACCCTCACGATTTCCTAATATGATTTATAAACCTATAAATACATAAACTAAATTTTAAAGACTTTAAAATTCATCTTTATAAGTTCTTCCCTTGTTATTTGAACTAGAGATCTTATCAGTAGTAAACAGGGTTATGACTAGATTGCATTTCTCAGTTGTTTTTTTTTCTGTTTTTTCTTAGCTCATACTTTTTTAAGCAAAAGAAGTTCAGTTTATTGGTTTTCACTTCTTTTTTTGAAACGCTGTTTATCTGAGATAGATATCCCTAGAATGCAAACATAATGACAGAACTTTGATCAATAAGTCTCCAAAATTTCCCGAGTGGGGGAAAGAGTGGGAGATGGAGAAAAATGAAAAGTAACAGGAGAAGTAAGTGGGAGCTGACTTGAGACAAGTATTAAATTATCATTGGGAAAAACTAATTCTGTTCCCTCTGCAAGGAGGAGAGAAAGATTAGATGCAGAAAACTGATGTTGACACAAACACATATACACACACACAAACAAATACGCACTCCCACACACACGAACGCAAGCCTTATTATAGATGGTTGAAATCAGGTTATTTCTCTGTTACATGAACTTCTGTTTTCAGACAGGAAAGACAGTCTCCTCAGGAAGACTGTTCCCTTGTATGCCTCGGAATAAACAGTCTTTTTTACATCAAAAGTTCTTTAAAATCATGATTGTAATCTTAAATTGTCCTTGGGGAGTATCATGGACCAAATGTTTGTGTCTTCCCCAAAATTCTTAGCTTGAAGTTGTAACCTACCCCGCCACCCCCTGTGACTGTATCTGGACATGGAACCTCCAAAGAAGTAATAAGACTGAATGAGGACCTAAGGGTGGGACCCTGATTCTGTAGAATTAATGTCCTTGTAAGAAGGTTATCGGCCTAATAAGTAATCAGGATTCCACAATATCTTCCTTACCTAAACCATGTTGTAAGATGATTAAATATTCTTCTCCACTACAATCGAGTAAACTGCAAAGGCTGTATACTTACAACCATCAGGAACTTAGACCCTTTGCAGGAAAGTGCGTAATCATTTCTGTGACTTACTCCTGAGTTCTGAGCGTCTCCTTTGTCAGATTTTTCTAAGCGTTGTCAGTGTCTTCATGAAGCTTCATTGACACTAGAAAGTTACCTTTAATCCTACAGCATTAAGTTAAGCATATGAGTATATTATTACATTTTCCAGCTTGGATTCAGTAGCACTTCATGGATACAGAGACACTGCCCCGTTTAAGCTGAATTTCCATTCATCCATTTTCTTGTTACAATTTGTCTTTTCTTTAATCGTTTGCACATTTTCCCAAGACTTTTCTACAATCAGCAGCTGTGGGTGCTTTGGCAGTGGAAGAGGAAGAAATGCACTTGGACATCACGTGCTCCTCCTACTGCCCCAGGTACTCAGTGATGCCTTGACCTTGCTTTCCTTGGGTCTTTCCAGTTTGAAGAAGCAGGATCTCACAGGCTTACAGATTCTCTCTGGTCTCTTTTACCTTCCCCGCTTCCTATGCTGACTTTGTGGTGAAGGCATATTTTGCAACTCTCAGAAGATACACTTCCTCCCTGTGAAACATTCTGGAAGATACAAAAAACAACAACAACAACAACAAAAAAAAAAACCCTGAGAAACAAAATCATTTCATTCAAACGTACCTAGACCGATTTACTTATTCACTGGAAATAGTTAGCAGGCGTTCCTACCCTAGCACCTAGTACAAAACTCCTCAGGGGATCTTCCTGAATTGGGGTATCCCAGGTACCTCTAACCCCTGTACTGTAGTTACTCAGCCCTGTTCCTTGATACCAAATGAGGAGCAAAAGGAAATTCAAGGTATCTTGGAGAAGAAACTCATCACCCCATAGTTACCCACGTGCCTCAAGACAAATAAACGCAAGATATTATTCTGGTATAAACTTTTGTATTTGATAGAAAAGGGGCAGTTGTTTGCTGGTTTGTTTAATCCAAGGAGGTTTTTGCTTTAAAACTTTGCACAGAGTTTTTCTTCTATTTCCATTGCTTTCAAAATAGATGGAAATTTCCTTCCACAAAGCTGTCCTTAGTTTTTGAGGTTATCATTAGAAGTTTTCCATAAAGTGTGTGTGTGTTTAAATGAAACAACAGCTGTTCTTCTGTAAAAATTTAATCCCAAATAGTGAAGATTAAAAAGCTTACATTATGGAATATTTTCTAGCAGGCTATTTACAATATCGTAACAAAATTTTCTGTCAGTGGCTTATAAGATAATACTGGGCTTACAGAAAAAGGTTTCATACTGATGGATAAGAGATTCTTAGCAAAGTTTTGGTGATCGAAAATACTACTAGAAGTGTAGCAGATATTAACTGGAACTGTATGTAGTTCAGGGAGCTGACTAGAAAAGGCCAGTTTAAAGGAAAATAAATATTCTCTTATTTGGAAAAGCTTCTTATATACCAAGAACTAACTGCTAAAATGAGTTACCGTGCTAGCTAAAGCATTGATACATTTCTTAAGTCTTGACGATTGTTGTTGGTTTAGTGAACGGGAGCACACCCTCAAAATGTTTCCCATTCTTGTCCATGCAAAAACAGTTTTTGTTTTCTTGAAAGTACTGCCAGCTATCACTCTGAGGGACTATTAACATTCCGCCGGCAATATTTTCAACTATACTTAATCTCGTCAGAGGTTTCTAGTCTTTACCAAATTGCTTAGTGAAAAACATTATCACTTTCTCTCCCGTTGCGGAGCACAGGCTCCGGACACGCAGGCTCAGCGGCCATGGCTCACGGGCCCAGCCGCTCCGCGGGCACGTGGGATCCTCCCGGACCGGGGCACGAACCCGTGTCCCCTGCATCGGCAGGCGGACTCTCAACCACTGCGCCACCAGGGAAGCCCTCACTTTGTTTTTTAACTTGCATATTTCTGATTATTAGTACAGTTGATAAATTTCCATATGTTATTGATCTTTAGAATTTCTCATCTGTGATTTACTTGTTCATATCTTTTATACATTTTTCCTAATAAGCTGTCTTTGTCTTATTTTTATATAGTTAAGTATTAATTCATCTATGTTTATATATCTATAGAACTATCTTTTCACTAGGTGGTTCTTGTCTTATTATTGCTTATCATGCATTTTTTTCTTATTTTTCAATGTTGATATCTCAGTTTCCTGAGTCTTCTTTGTTATGCTTTGTATTTGGTTTAAAGTTGACACTCGATAAATAGGGTGTATCTTATTACCTACTGGGGCATATTATCTATGTACATCTGTACACTAACAGTTATCTTTCTTTTGATGCACAGTTGGCTTTTTTCTTGGAATTATTAGTTTCATTTTCCCCCTTCTGTTTGTATTCCTGTTCCCAAGATATTGTCGCAATTTCATTTATCTAACTCCTAGATTTAATTATTTATTTAGCAATCATATTTTCAGTTTCCAAGAACTTTCTTTTAATTTATTATGCAATTTTTTCCCCTTAATATCTAAGATCTCCTCCTTTCCACAGCCTCTTGATATAATACATTAAGTCCCTCTGAGATACTTATTAGAGAATTTTTTGTTTGTCTTAGTTTGTTATTAAAACTTTTTTTCTTTGAATCAGGGTGTTTGATTTGGATTTTAATCTTCTTTGGGGGAGAAAGGGGTAAGTTTCTTCCAAGTTACAGGCTTTCCTCAAACGGCCCCAGAGCCTTCTTGTCCAGACATATTTAAGAACAAGGTAATGTAATGTTCACTGTGAGTTAAGTATACGGGTCAGGCTTACTGATTTACGTGCTTTCCTTTTGGGTGAAAATTTGGAGAAATTTCTATTTTCTGGAGTTCACTTATATAGAAAAGATCTGCATATTTCTCCCTAAGTACTATTTCTTGAGAGAATAATTTTTCAATTCTTGCCCGGGGAGGCAGATACCCAGTTGCTAAGGCTTTTGTGAAGTAGTGGGGTGTACTATTTCTTACACACATTTTAAAAATTTCTCCCCCGAGTATATTAACTTGGTACCCAGCATATATTGATTCCACAGCCTCTCAGAGCTACAGTTCTATCTGAATTTCGGGGGATATACCTCCTCCAACTGGTTTCACCAGTTATTCTCCTCCATTTGTTATTCAAATTCTGGATATGTTTATCTCCTTCTCTAGATTGAGAGCTTGTTGGGGGAAAAAACAAAAAAGAAACAAAAACTTAAAAGTGCTTAAAAGAGCACTTAGGAGTGCTCCATAAATGGAGGATGAATGACCTAGTCATTTCTGTACTTTACTGAGGTCTCCCTGCATGAGAATAGAGTTCAACCTCCTTTCATGCCTCAAGTGATACGTGACCCAACTCCAGGACAGTGTAGTTATAGAGCATGAGACGCTGAGGTCCGAATTCTAGATCAATTCCCTATTCCTCCATGATAGCTGTCTCACCTATGACCAAGTTTTCACTCACACCCATCTTATAGGGTGTCATAAAAATTTAATAAGGTAGTTGTTGCCGGATGTTTTTAAATTGCTTTTTCAAAGTAATGTCAAAAATGACATCATTTTGGCATTCAGGCAGTTTAGTTATTGATAAAACCTAACTTCTGTGCAATGAAACAAGACACCAGGTTGTGCAAAACATAATTTAAAAATACCAACTTAAGGGCTTCCCTGGTGGCGCAGTGGTTGAGAGTCCGCCTGCCGATGCAGGGGACGTGGGTTCGTGCCCCGGTCTGGGAGGATCCCACATGCCGCGAGCCATGGCCGCTGAGCCTGCGGGTCCAGAGCCTGTGCTCTGCAACGGGAGAGGCCGCAACAGTGAGAGGCCCGTGTACCGCAAAAAAAACAAAAACAACAACGAAAAAACAACTCAAGAACTGTGTGAAAATAAAATTTCCCATGAATTATCATTTATATTTAAAATTAGTCTGATTCCATGGCTATTATGGAAGATAAAAATAAATAGAATCAAAGGATTCTTAAGTAAATAGAAGGATAGAAATACTCAATTTTCCTCCATCAAAGTTAAAATCGGAGGAGGAAATCTTTTAATTGAAGCTCCAGTAAAATCACTGTTAGATGCTTACAGTGAGGATATAAGACAGAGATGGAGACAGATATAGAGAGGGGACACACACATACACACACACACATTCCAGAGCAGATCTCTGTATTATGCTATTCCTTTCAAAAATCTGTGCTGCGGCATTATTCACTTTTTAGAAAGAATTACCATATACATTTTCTGATTTCTGTTTATAATGTTTCTCAAATTCTTAGATAAGTAAGTTCAAGATAACTGTTTTAGTAAATTAAGATAAGTCACTCTTAACAGTTGGATCTTGTAGTATTTATTTTGCAGCCAAATTGACAGGATTTCTGTATTTCCAAGTATAAAGGTAGGGGTTTTCCCCCTTGATCAAGGCCATTTGAAAGTAATGAATAACACCTAGAAAAGCAAAAGTTAACTTTTTTGTACTGATAGTAAATGTTATTTTTTAAAAATTTGTTAATAAATTAAGAATTGGCCAAAGATGGGGTGACAACAGCAATATTAGTAACATGTAAACCTAGTCACCAGGTTCTGATTATTTGTAAACGTGATTATTCTGAAAGTACTAGGCAGGAGTAACTATAAAAACAATCAAAAGTTCAATGCAAGTTACAATGTGAATATAAAATTTAAATGCTCTATAGCTCTACTGATTTTTGAATATGAATGATGTCCATTTTCTTTTTGTCATAAACATTTTAGTCCTTGTTGCAAATCTTCAAAGCCCATATCTTATGTATAAAGTTTTTCTCAAATGTCGGCAAGGTAAAGAACTAAACAGGCTAAGCAGTATCTGTGTCCGTTTCCTAGTGCCAGGTCACAATGTTGTAAATAATATTCTCTGCATCGTCTCTTTACTATCATTCTTTATAGAAACAGTGATATAATGGAGCCATTAAACATTTGAGAACCTTTTTATATATATGAAATAAGTGTTTAAAAATATCTCCCCCATTGAAAAGATCCAAATGAGAGCAGTAGGCTATTGAAAAAGATCTCCTTTTCTGTTGCATTACTTCTGACGATCCTTTAAACAAAATGAAGGAAAACATATAGGGATAAATTAGAGAAACAGTCGAGTCTGGTATTTGCTTTGTGTACGTCATTCGGTCCAGGTGCTTTTGTTTGAGATTAACTTTGGGTCGGCTCGGGAAAGGTAAACACAGAGGAGAAATGCTGTCTACTCTTCCGTACGCTCGCTTGAGGGCAAACTAGCCTTTCACAGGAAGTGTGTGTATTGTTGTTCGCTATTATTTTTCCTGCCTCTGGCTTTATGCCTAGTGCATGGTTATTATGTCATAGAGTAAAAACACAAAGTAACATACTAAGGGCATATATTTCTAACATTGTCCACTCATTTTAGGATAATATATTTTAAAGCTGTGTTGAGAATTACAGTATTATTCAAAGGAATCAATATTAAATATTAAAAGTATATATATATAATTGAAAAGAACAGAAAATATACGTGTGAATATATGTGCCAGGAATATATATTAAATACTAAAATTATATACAAATGCATTTAAAAGAATAGAAAATATATGTGTGAATACATAAATATATAAAGTATATATATTATAAGATATATAAAATAATAGGATATATGTGTGTATGAAAAAAATACAGAGAAGTGTTCTTGGTAAAATTTTTATTCATGGATACATACTAAAAATAAGATTTTTGCCTCCCTTTGCCATTCTTTTAAATCTTTTCTTCCAAAGTGAATCTTAACTGTGTACTATTAGACAGAAAACATGTCCTCCTCCGCTTTCCTCCTCGTCATTTAAGAACTTCAGTGGGAAGATTTGTTGCAAAGGCAGCCATACTACTGAAAAGTCTTGGACACATAAAAGTTGCTGGCATAGATGACATAGTATCTTTTCCCTCTATGGACTTATTATTCTTTGGTTTAACGTATGTTTGGTATGAACCCAATAATAGACAATTTGTTGAAACCCCTTTCATTCCTTGCCATATTTATTGCAAAGTGCCATTTCAGTGATCTTTTACTGACACTTGTAATTCCATGTGTTGAAGTACCAACCAAGAGAAGCCATAAAAATATGGCTGTTTTTGTTTTACGTATGTATTACTTACAAATATTCTAGTTAGTAAACTGTTGTGTGAGGCACACACAGAGGTGTGACTAATAGTCTGAATCTCAAGTTTACAATAGCCATTAATAAAGTGTTCTCATGCATGTGTTTTTCTAATTTAAATAATTCTCATGTAGATGTCTAGATATCCATCTAGACATTTCCATTTTATCCTTTTGATATAATACCAGTTATTTGGATTTATTATAAATGCTTTCTCCTTTGATGCAAGATTCACTGTGTTTTAAAAAACATATATATGTATATATATTTTTTTACTTTCTAGGTAAATGTGGTCTTTCTTAGTCCAAATCTGTCGTATCTTCCTACATTGTGTTTTTTCCCCACTACCTTCAAGAATCTGATGCTATACCAATAAAACAGATCATGGTTCTGAAATGAACTTTATTTTTTATCAGTAATAGGAACACATTCACTTCCATCTACAGATGTTTATGAGCATTTCTATTTGATGTTATTTTAAACAAAGAATGTTGCTTTCCTCATTGGTCGTGACAGAGGCTATACTACAGTCAAGGAACTTTTATGGACTTGATCTGGTGATACTGAAAGTAGCAAAAGTAGTATGAAGAAACACTTTGACCATTTCCTTCACTTTTTACTTCAGCCTGAGGCAGTTTCTCCTGTGTAGGCACTGGATACAACAGAGACCCTCTGTTAATTCCTTGAAGTAGAAATAATTTGGTGTGTTAGCAGATGGGATTGCTGTAGCTTCTTCAGTCGTATTTCTTTATATCAGAGAGTAATTCCATTAAAGAAAATCTAGGATAGACTGAGCCAACAGATTTCTAGAGAGTTCAAGAGAGATAAAGTACCAATCTGCTTTCTCCTAATTTCTTTGAAATCCAAATATATTATGCATGTGGGTCTTCTTTCCAATTATAAATGGAATACATTTTTATTATAAAATAATATTATATGTATATAGTATATATATAAACAAGCCACAAAATAAAAACGAAAGAAAGGCAAGGAAAAGGAGGAAACAAAAAATAGAAAAAGAAATAAAAATTCAAAAAAGAACAGAAGAAGAATACAGATAACTGGACAGAGAGAGTGAGTGAAGGGAGGTGGGAGTCTGGCAGGAAGGAAAAAGGGAGTGAAGAAAAAAAATGCAGGAAAGAAAAGAGGAGAAAAAGTAGGAGGGAAGGAAGAAATAAGGAAAGAAGGTGCTCTCTATATATGTTGTGCATTTTGTAAACCTGTGCGTCCGCTCCCAGAATTCCATCTGTTGTCACCCCAACGTTGATTGGGTTACTCATGGATACGACTGAATGTGTTGTTCCCACTAATCCCCAGATTCCTGCTCTTCAACCCCTATCATTTTCCCCCACTTTTTAAAAATAGTACTTGTCTTTGTATAGAAAGGTGGCAATTGTTAGTGGGGAGTATGCAGAACTAGAAGCGTATATAGGAGGTTGGAAAGTACTGTTGTCTGTGTCTAAATGTAGCATCCATGGACTTAAAAGGACAAATGCCTCAATTATATGATGGAGCCAGACCCTGGCATTAGAGCAGGAAGATAAACAGAAGGAATATAATCTGTCACTGTGTTTCTGCCTTTTTTTTTTTTCTTTCTTAATTCTTTAGTTACCTTCTAGAGGTGAAGCCAGGGTAAGCCATTCCCTGAAGAATCAACTTACAGCGGGTTCCACTGTAGCTGTCAGGCAGAAATGTCATTTGGAACAGTCTTAGAACTTTACTTGTGAGCATGCTTTATCATAATTCTGGCTTGCTCTTCTGGCTATAGAAATTTCTAGGTTTACCATAAATATGCAGTACCTATTTTTGCCTCCTTTAGCTGTCAGCTTCAACCTATCTCCTTCTTTTAAAAGTTTCGTAACTTAGATTTGTATATAGCACTGATTTGTTTTCAGGTCGATTTAAGAAATAAAATTTCATTTCATTCTCAAGCAACCCCTCAGATGTCAAAATTAATATCCCAATTTCAGAGACAAAGGAGCTGAAGCCAAAGAGATTAATTGCCTTTCCTGGGTTACCTGGGCTAAACTGGCAGAAATAAGATTGCAACTCAACCTTCCTGATGCCTTTGTTTGTGAAATGAAGTCTATTTCTGTTTGTTTTGATTTTCACTTTGTAAGACAAGCATCTACAGGTGGAAAAGCAGGGTCTTTCTTACCTTCCCTTCCGCTTGAAAATGCCTGGGGTCCTTCAGGGTTTATCAGCCCAACTGAATTAACGCCTTAAGTGCCCTGATGGAAATGATGTTTTCTCTCTCTTTCCACACCCAAGAGTTCGACTTACAACAGCAGCTTAGGTTGGAAGAGGACTCTGGCCACGAGGGGGAACCAACGATTCCATTCATAAACCGTATTACCTGAGATCTCCTCTGAGTGCTCAGAGAAACCTAGGGTCCCAATCACTGAAATAAATGGCCAGTTGATTTATTACTTCCCCATTTTTTTACTCACTTATGCACTCATTTAATTGTCTTTGTTGAGCTGCTGCTTCCTGCTAGGTGACAGGTCAGCATTCCCAACCCAGCTAATACACAGTGAGGTAGCACCCCAGATTTCAGGAAGATTTGCCACCAAATGACAAGATTTTTTTTTTTTTCTGAAATAAAATTAAGATGGAAAAAAATGTTTAAAACTACATAACTAGGGAAAAAATTCATTATGTAGCCCTTAGCAATACTTGGACTGTGGGAGACTCCATTTTAAGAGATGGTTGAATTCTCCTTCCAATTTGTAAGACATTCCTACTCATCGCTGTGGTCAAGGCTTTCTGCTGATGAATGAGTCTGACTTATACATGCCTGGCTAGGTAAGCTTTTTTTTGTTAAATGATTCATTAAACTCAGTCAATCCAGAAAGAGGAGCTAGTTAGAGGAGCTACAGTATTTCATGCTTGCTTGTTAAACTCTTCACATAATGAGCAGAGTTTCACAACTTTTGACTCTACTGCCACTAGCAGTACAATACTTTGCTGAGATATGCTTGGTACAGTTTTCTGTTTCTGGAGCATGGTTGCTGTAGATGGAAAAAACTGCTGGCCAAGATGTCACATACGCTCCATTATCTCAAGTGAATACCTTCTGAGCCTCAAACATTATTCTGTTTTGACAACTTTACTATATTTCTTTCTCATGTAGTTGTTTGCAGTCCATTCTGACAAAAAAAGCTCAGCGCTTTAAAAAAACATGTATGTTTGCGTAAGAATGCTTTCTACTTTCTGAAAGAAGGAACTGCATCCACAGTTCTTATATGCGCCTGTGTTTTCATGTGTTTCTGCTTTACATTAATCCATATCCCTGTGAAATATAAGTTCAACTTGAGCATAGAAGTTATTTGGAATTACATATTTGTATTAGGTGTAATACATACATTTTGGAAATTTTGCGTATTTAAAAACATTTAAAACATACTGAGGGTAAAACGCAGCCACAAACAAATCATGACATTACAAAATGTCATGGAATTGGCTCTTGGTAGGTTGGAATTTCATGTAAGGCTCTTCCACTGATTTAATCTAGGATTTTAGCAAAGTTAAGTACAATTACAACTCTGAGTTTTCCTATTGACAAATGAGGCAAATGGTCCACCAATATACCATAGGGTTATTCCCACAGCAGATGATTTATTCTGAGTAATGTACTATAATCTTTGTTACCTATTCAATGAAGTGATATCTCCAAGTATGTTTTTCATATTACAATGGGCTCACTGTATTCTCTTAAAAAAAAAAAAAGCATATTATTTACATGCATTTCTATCAGACCATTTCTACCATAGTCTATGCAGTTCAAAATTTCACAGAATAGGAAATACCTTCTTTCTTTCAAAGTCTTTGTATTAGTTGCACTGTTGGGAGCTCCACCTTTTTACGACAGGAGATTTTGAGCTTTGTTTATTTGGTCTTGGATAGAAACTAAAAGATGACTTTATATGGAATTACTGAATCTCCCTGATTCACCTTCTGAATTGAGGTATTCTGTGCTGTTGTAGGAACTTGTGGCCAGTATTACTGGGTGATTTTTTTTTTTTTTTTTTTGCGGTATGCAGGCCTCTCACTGTTGTGGCCTCTCCTGTTGCGGAGCACAGGCTCCGGACGCACAGGCTCAGCGGCCATGGCTCACGGGCCCACCCGCTCCGCTGCATGTGGGATCTTTCCGGACCGGGGCACGAACCCGCGTCCCCTGCATCAGCAGGTAGACTCTCAACCACTGCGCCGCCAGGGAAGCCCTTTTTTTTTTTTTTTTTTTTTTTTTTTAACAATGTAGGATTTTTTCTTTTATTTTAAACATTTGCCCATAATATTTATGCTTTATGCATTCTATTTTTTGCTTTCCATTTATATAAATACATTTCTGAAAGGTCTGAAGAAATGAGAGATGCAACCTTTGGTCAATTTTAGGTATATTCTCTAATGTAAGCAACCCAACAGTATTTCTATTTGATTTTGATAATTTTGAAGTTTACTCATTTGCTGAGTATTTTCCAGTTGATCTCTTTTGATCTCCACCCCTTCCTCTCAATCTCTCTTTCTCTTTTTCCTTGCCCAACTTTTTCTGGGTAGTATTTTATGTCTTAGATTTCTGACGTTCAGGGGAGGAGTCTGAATTTCCTCCCCGCTTTTGTTAATGGTTAGATAAGGATGTCAGCATGATTTTTACTTGCCACGTTGAAGGCCTTTTGCAAAGCCTGTTGGCACTACGGGTGATTGATTGTCGGCAGGCAGCTGGTCTGATGCGCAAAGCATTAGATGACGGATCAGGACACCTGACTCATTATGTGTGATACCAAGCCCCCGCGTTTAGGACCATAATTGTTCCTATTCTCTGCGCATTATTTATCTCATCTGTGAGGTAAAGCGTTTGGAAATAATTGAATATATCCCGTCGCCTCTAAGATTGCATAGTCTCTTCTAAGAAACACTTATCAGCTTACTATAGCTATTACTTCTGTCAAGGGAAAATTCAGAGAGCTTTACTTGATACGAATATTTTATTGAACAAGGAACAAAATGTTCACGACCAGGGAGACCTCAGAGGAAAGTGGTTAGAAGTTCAGCTGTCCGCAGCACGGCTCAGTTTATGAAGCGTGGCCCCCTGAGAGATGAGTTGCTTTTCCCAGCCAAGCCCTGTCTTGTGCTGATAGCAGATGGACCTCTTGCTGGATGGGATGTTTTGCTTTCTGACAGTATCAGGGTAGAAAGTATGTGGACAGTGTTGGAAGCATGAAGACAATGTTCTTAAGAGTTTTCCCTTGTCTCAGCTCTAGTTCCGCATTCGCAGCAAAGTAACCGCAGAGAAATTGCACCATTTCAGGAGTGTAGCCATTCAGGGGGTTCAGCCTGCTTCAGGGAGGTGACAACAAAAAACAACAACAGGGGCTTCCCTGGTGGCGCAGTGGTTGAGAGTCCGCCTGCCGATGCAGGGGACACGGGTTCGTGCCCCGGTCCGGGAAGATCCCACATGCCGCGGAGCGGCTGGGTCCGTGAGCCATGGCCGCTGAGCCTGTGCGTCCGGAGCCTGTGCTCCGCAACGGGAGAGGCCACAACAGTGAGAGGCCCGCGTACCGCAAAAAAACGACAACAACAAAACATAGGCACATGCAGGAGAGCAAGGGGATTGAGCGTCTCTCCAGTTGTCTTACTGAAATCTGTGTCTTAGGGGATGACTGTACAGTATATTTGGGAACTTTATATGTTGTACTCTTAGATTAATTGTAACCCCATGCCAGTGAAGCACTTAGCTTGCCATTGTTAAAATAGGGAGTACACGTCGCAAGTTTCTAATATTTTGAACAAGTTAAATTGCCTAAGCTCACAAAAAAGAAGTGTCGCACATGTTGTTGGTCTGTCTATACTTCAGAGTAAGCGCACTCTTTCCCATCGTGGTTGGTTACCAGAAACCAACATTCCTTTTCATTGCATCATTGACTTGTTTGTAGCTGATTAGTTAGGAAGCTCATGCTAACATGGAGAAAGCCTAAGTTTTATTTAAGGTCAGAGTTAGCATCCTGGGGACATCAGGACAGTTTAAAGTTTGGGTATTGTGACTCAGTGTTTGGCTTAGGAGTATATCCAAACTGTGGCCTCTGTTTTGGTCTTTCTTTCACATTTGCTATATAGGAGCTCTATGAAGGGGAAAAAAAAAAAAAAAACTGCAGAAGAAAAGAATTTGTGACTTGCCAGGTGCAGGTGACTAGGTAATTCCACAGATGGCATATGTTGAGACAATTCTCAGAGCTACACGTTCTGAGACTAAACTGAACTTCACTGGCCATTTCCATCAGAGCTCTTGGGTGACCAGGTGCATTGTCAATGAGCAGTAATGTTTTGAAAGGAAACCTTTCTCCTGAGTAGTAGATCTGGATAGTGGGCTTAAAATATTTAGAAAGCCATGTTGTAGAAAGATGTGCTGTCATCCTGGCTTTGTTGTTCCATTGATAGAGCATAGGCAGAGTAGGTTTAGCATAATTCTTAAGAGCCCGAGAATTTTTGGAATGGGAAATGAGGATTTGCTCCAGTGTAAAGTCACCAGCTGCAGTTGCCCCTAACAAGAGAGTCAGCTTGTCTTTTTTTTTTTTTTAACATCTTTATTGGGGTATACTTGCTTTAAAATGGTGTGTTAGTTTCTGCTTTATAACAAAGTGCATCAGTTATACATATGTCCCCATATCTCTTCCCTCTTGCGTCTCCCTCCCTCCCACCCTCCCTATCCCACCCCTCCAGGCGGTCACAAAGCACCGAGCTGATCTCCCTGTGCTATGCGGCTGCTTCCCACTAGCTATCTACCTTACGTTTGGTAGTGTATAGCTGTCCATGCCTCTCTCTCGCTTTGTCACAGCTCACCCTTCCCCCTCCCCATATCCTCACGTCCGCTCTCTAGTAGGTCTGTGTCTTTATTCCTGTTCAGCTTGTCTTTTGAAGCTTTGAATGCAGGCATTGACTTCTCCTCTCTGGCTATGTAAGCCCTACATGGCATCTTCTTCCAGTATAAGGCCATTTCCTCTACATGGCAAACCTGTTGTTCAGTTTAACCACCTTAATTAATGATCTTAAATCAGATTTTGTGGATAACGTGCTGCAGTTTCTGCCTCGGCACTTGCCGCTTCATCTTACACTTTCATGTTACGGAGACGGCTTCTCTTAAACATTATGAACCAAGCTCTGCCAGCTTCGAACTTTCCTTATGCGGCTTCCTCACCCCTCTCAGCCTCCACGGAATTGAAGAGAGTTAGGGTTGGGTTTGTCCTTGGCCTGGGTTGGGTTTGGGCTTAAGGAAATACTGTGGCTCACTTGATCTTCTAACTAAACCGCTCAAATTTTCTCCATATTGGCAATAAGGCGGTTTTGCTTTCTTATCTTTTTTTTTTTTTTTTTTTTTTGCAGTACACGGGCCTCTCACTGTTGCGGCCTCTCCCGATGCGGAGCACAGGCTCCGGACGTACAGGCTCAGCGGCCATGGCTCACGGGCCCAGCCGCTCCACGGCATGTGGGGTCTTAAAGGACCGGGGCACGAACCCGTGTCCCCTGCATCGGCAGGCGGACTCTCAACCATTGCGCCACCAGGGAAGCCCAACTTTCTTATCATTTATGTGTTCACTGCATTAGCACTTTTTCCTGCAAGAACTTTTCTTTTGTATTCACAACTTTGCTAAATGTTTGGTGCAAGAGGCCCAGCTTTTTTGGCCTATCTGGGCTTTTGACCTGCCTTCCGTGCTAAACTGAATCATTTGTTGGTTAAAGTGAAAGAAGTACAACTCTTCCTTTCATTTGAATATATATAAGCCATTGTAGGGTTTCTAATTGTCCTAGTTTAAATATGACTGTGTCTCAGGGAATAGGGAGGCCCGAGGGGAGGGAGAGAGATGGGGGGGACACTGCTGGTCATGGAGCGGTCAGAACGTACGCGGTATCTATCAGTTAAGTTCTCTGTCTTATATGGGCACAGTACGTGGCACCCCGAACAATTTCAATAGTAACATCAAAGATCATGGATCACAGATCACCATAACAAATATGATAATGAAAAAGTTTGAAATATTTCAGGAATTACCAGAATTTGACAAGGAGACACTAAGTAAGCAAATGCTATTGGAAAAATGGCTCCAGTAGGTTTGTTCAACACAGCACTGCCCCAAACCTTCAATTTAAAAAAAAAAAAGGCAATATCTGAAGTGCAGTAAGGAGAAGCACAAAGAAATGAGGTATGAGTACATTTTATTCAAAAAAAGTCATTGGCACAGAAAATTAAAGAGAAGTGGGGACCAAAGATAGCACAGAAGATTATCATATAAAAAAAGCAGTGCTATAAAATAACTTTCTCAAAATTGTACTTAACTTTAGCTTCAAATATCCATAAAATCTAGTCGGAGTTGCTTCAATTATCTTTAATATTTCTCGTAAAGTACTGTTATTTTATAGAAGAATATTATTCATTATTCTTTATAGATGAATAAGAATTATAGGTAAGTATATAAATACTGAATTATCTTCCATGACTGATGGTGAAATTTATCAGTGGGATTCTCAGGAATATTTGCCAATCAACTTCTTTTTCACTCAGAGAATAGGCTCTGTCTTTTAGAAAATGAATCACAGAAGGCTTTCACCTACAGGCTTCTTAACACTTTAATAAACATAATTTGAAATGGTTATGAGTAGATTAAGACATTCACAAAAATGACGTGAACGTGCCATTGATTAAGAATAAACAGAAGATAAGAGATAAAACTTTATATTTACAATTAAAATGTTTATGTTATTGTCCGTCATGCCATTTCTATCAAAAGTGGCTGGCAGTTATACCAGAGAGAGAAAATGAATTTTATGTCCGAAAGACTGCTTATTAAGATTTTGGGCAAAGCGTTCTGTGCAGACAGAAGGAGCAACTGTCAAAGTAGATAACTGAGGTTATTGTTGCTACAATGTGCCGCTCACAGATGCCAATCACTTATTACTGTTCATAGAGGAATGTAGCTTTTTACAGCAAAAGTAAAGATTGAACGTTCTATGCATTGAACGTCTAGCATTTTTGGATTACTAAAATTCACTGTTTGTAGTTTAAACAGATCATGATTAAAACACACTCATTTTTCTCATTCTCAAAACCAGTCTTTCCCTCTTACAAAATTTAAGCATCCGAAGGGGATTGGACACAGTGAGATAAGATCTGAGAGCTCGCTGAGAAAGAGCTTTATTTGCATTGTATCTTTGCTCTTCTTACAGTGTGATAACATTTTTAAAAAAGCGTTCTAGGCAGTCATCTGTCTGCCTGCCTTTCTATTGATATTTTGCCTCTCCCAGAGACGGTACATATAGGTAGGGATATATTGTTGTGTGTGTAAGTCCTTGGGCTTTTGTTCATCGTGATAGCATTGTGTCGTGGGTTCCATGAAGACTGCAGAATTTATATCCAAAAACATACTTGCAAATGTACATGACTTTCCACTGCAGAGGCTGACCTCAGTTTTCTTTATGTCCTTTTATTCAGTAGTAGTTTGGCTGGATTCTCATCTGTGTTGCCCTTAAGAGCCTCGTAGTCTATTCGCCGTAACTATATATCCCTGTAAGGGTCTGACCATTCCAAACTGACTGCCGTCCCAAATTTGCCATCCCTCTGTGGTAGTTACATCTGCCTTCCCTCTGCCCCTCCGGGACCTATTAATTCTACGATGATAGGCCAGCTTTGTAACATCATTTACTACCATAAGCCCTAACCTAAAGAAGATGACAGTCTATTGACTTAATCAACATTGGGAGATTAGGACTGACATATATACACTACCATGTGTAAAATAGAGAGCTAGTGGGAACTGGCTGTTACAGCACAGGGAGCTCAGCTCAGTGCTCTGTGATGACCTAGATGGGTGGGATGGGGGGGAGGGAGGGAGGTCTAAGAGGGAGGGGATATAGGTATACATAGAGCTGATTCACTTCATGGTACAGCAGGAACTAACACAGCATTGTAAAGCAATTATACTCCAATAAAAAGTAAAACAAAACAAAACAAAAACAATGCCTCTTAGGAGCCTGTTTCTTAGGCACGCTCAGAAAGTCCAGAGGAACCGAGACAGTTCGGATTCTCTGTAGCTAACCCCACTTCAAGTGTCAGGACGACTCCTTCTCTGTCAGCCCTGAGTGGCACGGGAGACTTGCTGAGCCCGAGAATGTGACCATCTCTGAAACCTGACCATTCATTGCCCTGAGTCCTGTGCCTGCTTCTGCTCTATCTCCAGCGCCAGGTAATGGGAGTCTCTTGAGATGTGTCCACAGAGCCCTCTTCCTGTACAGCTTGCTTTAAGGCGGTAGTAACCTGGCCCGAAACTCTCAGCCCCTCCTGATAATGCATCAGTGACACTCATCGAGGACCGCTAAGTAGTTTATTCCTCTCAAATGCCAAAGAGATTGCCCCGGCCCATGCATCCCCTCTGCCCTGTCACGCCCCAGTCCCCGACGGCGTCGAGGACGCAGGCACTGGGGGCCCCTGGGCTGCTGAGGCTGCTAGAAGGGCCTTCACCCGGCTGCTGTGGGGTTGGGTGCCTCACCTGGCCCAGATGCCATGCCTTCCCACTCTTCTTACTTAGTTCTGCAGATTTTGTTCAAATAAATGCCTCTCAGTTTGTTGTAAGCAAGCCTTGCCATCTCCGGGGGTTTTGAAGATTGTCTTTCCTAGTTTTGACCAGTGAGATAGAATCCTTCTGGGTCAGAGCTTTATTTCCTCACGCCAAACCCTGACTCACCTTCCTCCCTGCTGTGTCAGCCGCCCCACCAAACTCCTCTGTGTTTCACTAACTACACTTGAACCTGTAGCCTTCTTTGGAGGATGACTCTGAGCCACCAGAGACCCTCGACTGTATGGAGGGTCAGAAGTGCCTGGGATTGTGTGTCACCTCCCTGCTCCTGAGGCAGCCTCTCACTGATAGTCCGTGATTTGGAGGATAAACCCCCCTGCTCATTTGTCTCAGAGCAGAGCAAACTCGGAGGCATGATTCACAGTCTAGATCTCTGCACAGCCTCGGGCAGGCAGGGCACCTCCTACTTGCCTATCCTGTTGCCTGTCCACTTGCTAGTGCCTCCTGGGAGCACTTCTTAATAAATCACTTGCCTTTGAATTCTCAGCTCAGTATCCGACTCTGAGAGAACCTGAAATAAGAAAAATATTTTTTATCACATACCTGTGACTCTGCAAGAGCAGCCACCGACAGGAAGCAACGAGTCCATAAAAGAAAAGGGCTGTGACAATAACAGCGGCAGAACCCAGTAGTAAAGTCTTAGTACAGAATTTCACTTCAAGAGGAAATAAGCAGAAGTCATTCAGTGATTCAACTGTGGATCAAGTTTTGGTCTACAGGAAGTCCATTTTGTTGTACAATAATGACATAGCAGTTCGCCCTTGTACATGATTTAAAGAGAAGATGGAGATGGGGGAGCCCTACCTATAACTGAATTCAGATCATTCGGTTTATGTGTTCCTGGTTCAACAGGCGACACCAAAGGTCTGTATCATGAAACTTCCTTAGAAGTTGAGGAGAGTCATTTCTTAGGTATAGAGGTACTATCTCAAATCCATGAACAGGATAGCAGATATTAGCTACAGTATTAACTACAATCAAAAAAGTGGAAAAATTTCCTTTAACTTCCATAAATGCTTATTTGTTTGCATTGTTAATATACCAATTTAGGAGATTTTTATCCATTAAAATTCGATCCACTTGTGTGTGTGTGACGTGTGTGTTGGTGTGCGTAGTTCTAATGAAGGGTTCTGTAAAAAAATATATATATATACCATGGACTTTAAAACAAACTTTTGTTATAAAAAAGGCTTGAAAGAATGCTAAAATATTTTCAGGGTGTAAGTGGGGGATTAGGTTGGGAAGGACAATAGCCTGTGGATCTGATACAAGTAAACTGTATAACACAGATCCTTTTAGCCACTGTGTAGACGAGAGAAGCCAGTGAAAATAGGGTAACAGAAGAAATAGTCACAGATTTTTAGGGCTTTTGTTTTCTGTTGATTTTTTTTTTTTTTTTTTTGGTAATAAACCTCTCAAATTATCCTTTGTCAGCCAAAGCCTGGGGAGTATATATATAGCACTTTATACCACAACACAGAGTAGAAAGAATAAGCCAGTCCCAAGTATTCATGAGCTGTTGCAACAACAACATTTTTCAGATTGGGTAAGAGAGAAGGAATGTGGGGTTGCTGTATTTTCAACAGTGTTCACAAGTAAGATGATAAGTGAGTCTCTTGTTGATGAACAAACTGAGTTAAATTTTGAGGGATTGTATATGGAGCTGTAGATAAGTCTCTCCTGTTACAACATCATTCAAGTAATATGGTGCATTCTTGCATAACTTTCCCCAGGTATTGATTTTTCAAGAAGACACCCCAGGATTATGTAGATGTGAGTTTAATTAATGTAATTCATCATTAACTCCCTAGTCAGCATGAGAATTCGGCATATTTCTCCCGTTATTACAAAGTTCCCGATTTTGTGTCGGTTTGACCTAGTTTACAATGGCTTCGTATTGGAGAATCATGCCACTTTTGCGTCCACATTGCCCTTCTAACTTTGGAGATGCTCATGTTGCAGTCTCCCAGGGAATTCTCCCTTATCCTGGGCCACAGCACCAGGCATTGTCTGTCTCAGCAATCAGTTGGCCTGACTTACTCAGAACCCTGTAGTTCAGCCGCAGATGAATCACTAGGGGAAGAAAATACTCTTCTTATCACTTGTAGTCACACCCTTTTTCATCCTGTTTTCTTAAAGTCCTTTCTTTTTTCCCTGATGTCTCACACCCTCTCCCTTCCAGGCAGGCAAAGCATTGTTCTAGCTTCCTGTAGAAACGTGTTCTCTTCAACCATTCCCCGGGATTGTCTCCTCGTGCATCTTCCGGAATATATCATCAGCTACTCGTTCTTTACTGTAAGATTATATAAGAAGGTGACAACTCGACATTAATTACCACGCCACCTGAGTGAGCTGGTGCATTACTGGAGAAGCAATAAATGATACCCAGTTTGACAATGGAAAAGGAGAAGGCTCTATATGCAACTGAAGTAAAGGCCTTTCCCAAGCTAACTCTAACTAGGGTTACATTAATTTTCTAATAAGGATAGTTTGTCATTAACCTACCACATCACTAGAACTGTGAATATTGTAGTATTTTATATCTAGTATGTATACATACATACGTATATGTAGATTTATGTTTCAAGTAACTATTCTGTGAACCATGTATGTTTCAATCAGAAAATTAATATCAGTAATTCTCCATTCTTTTTACGTCCTTGCAGTTGTACTGTGTAAGTACGAGCTCATCATGTCTTGATAAAACAAGGTACATAACTGGCTGGGTCCAAAAAGCAATTGTAGTCAAGTTGCCGTCTGACTTTTGCACCTGCAATTAATTTGGCAGATTTGGACCTTGGTTTCTCTGTTGCCGTCTAAAAACTTTTCATCAAGTCTCATTATCCTTGAGCAGATGACACCGCTGACCATCTCTTTAATTTTTTTTTTCTTTGTTGGATTTTGAAAAATCACTTCATCCTGGTTCTTCTATGTTACTGGCCATTTCTGGATCTTCCTCCGTCTCTCACTTATTATTTTGATTTTACTCTAAATTCCCCAGGATTCTCTATTCATGACTCTTTTTTCAGACAGATTTTCTTTCAGTTGAAAATGGCTCTTCAACTGGCTTGTACAAAAAGATAATTTATTGGCTCAAATCACAGTATAGTCTAGCGGTAGGCTGGGTTCCCCTTTAATACTCACAAATATGTCACCAAGATACAGTTAGGCCTTCTCTCCAGGATCAACTCAATTCTCCTCCATGTGTAGGATTCATTTTTACAAAACTATGCTAGCAAAGAGGCAGACGGGAGCAGAGCCACACCGCCTGCTTGCAAATGCAAATCTAAGGGAAAACTCACTGGTCACTTTCTGTGAAGCCCCAGTGTCAATGTTTAGCATGATGGCTCTGGTGGTTCAAAGTCCTATCCAGAGGCCAATGACGATGCGTGAGGTACGCCGACTACCATGGGTCAGTGGGCATTTTAAGCAGGACAATTTTTTGTATAGAAATGTCTGGGCATTGGATGGCGTTTATACCTTACCCTTGGGAAATAATATTAGTAGCATCCCCTCTTCCAAACACCTCACGCACAACCAGTTGTCTCCAGGGGATCAGTAAGAATACCACCCAAAATGGAGAGCTACTGGTTTAGACCATCCGGGACCCATCTCTGAATGGGGTGGCATCTACCTGACCTGATGTCATGGACTCAGAGTGCAGGAGAATACATTTCTAATAGGAAGTTCATGTTTACTATTTAATGAGAAAACCATGAAGCAATGTTGTGAATGATGTCACTGTGGGCTTTTTCAATTTCGATACCCTCTTTCTAGTTAATGTCATCCCTGAGATTTGAATGATCAATGTCAGGCTGATGGCCTCTAATTCAGCCACTACAGCAACATTTGTCTGCTGAGATTGCAGTCATTACGTATAAATTAAACTCATCTGTTACTGCAGTTTCTGTAGGATCAAGTCCTGAGTTTATCCTTTACTCTTCATTCCAAACGTGTTCTTCCATTTTAATTCACCTTCTATTAACAATTCCATGGCTTCAGCACATTCTGTACCTCCCATATCGTTAAACACCAAGTCATATTGTTTATGATTCCTTAAATATTGTCATAATCCATTCCTGCCGCTCACTCTTTATTGAAATATCTTGAATTATCAAAAGTGTAAGTGTATTACTAGAAGAAGGATTTCTCTGACTCACCCTGGTAACTTTCCGTCCATCCACTGTAAAACTACCAAGGTATTCTTTCAAAAATCAAATATGATTATTTTTCTACATTCAGTGATTCCTGATCCTTTCTAGGAGAACTTGACAGACTACAGCCTGCGGATTAAATCCATCTCGCTGCCTGTTTTGGTAAATTAAGTTTTATTGGGACACAGTCTTCACATTCATCTACACATTGTCTATGGCTGCTTTATAAGGGCCGAGTTGTGTGTTGACAGTTGTCCTACTGGAATAGAATTCCAGCCCATTAGCATGCCATATAATTCCTGTAACATTTTGCTTCGATTATCATATCCTTAGCTATACATTAAAAACCATTCCACTCTACGCTGTGCTACCAGATTCTGTAAGTTCACTGAATCCAGAATGCTATGCAACAAGCCTTTTCTGTAGCACGTGCTCTTTGCTCCGTTCAACCCAAAGCACACCCTTCTAATCCTGTCCCACTCTAATTTCACTTCATCCCTAAAAATTCCTTCGAGCATAACATCTTCCAGGAAGTTTTCCTTGATCCCAAGTGAATAGATCTGGTAATTTCATTCCTGCCTCACTTCTTCACCTAGACTTTATTCTATTATTGTAATTATATATTCTGTTTATAAAAATACAGTTTTGCATGCTGTAAAACTTAAAGACTGAGACCGTGCCTTACCAGTATAATTATTTAACCCTCCGAAACATTCTTTCACGTGGCAGGTTCATAATAAATATTGCGTGAGTAAATAACTGAATCATTTAAAATTCCTAATTGGGGATATCAAATACACGTCATCTCTTACGCGGTGATGACTTAACAAAGCCTAATTCTGCTTGCACACACCACATTTTACACTGAATATTACCTGTGGAGTTCCCTATGGTACCCGGTCTTAAGAGGAATTCAGCTCTAATGATCGCGTTAGCCTCCACTTACTATGAAGAATTAAGTTTGGGTGGGAGAACGGGATCGTTGTTGAAGCTGAGGAATTGCTGTCCTAGGTTGTTATTCTCTTAGGAAGCTGACACGATTCCAGGTATGTTCAGCTGAGATGCGATTAGAGTACTATAGTCTTTTTAGCAATACAAATCCTAGCGTAATTTAATAAACTAGCAGCTAATGCTCAAGGTTTACAATTACAATGCTGATAATAACGCTGTCCAACACAGTAAAAATGGTTTTTGAAAGTAATGTAATTTCTACAATTGTTTACTTATAAAATGCGAATCCCACAGTCACGGATAACTCTTTGGCAGCCCCTGCTCTGCCTTCCAGGATGGCCCAGCTGCATCCAGAGATGTATGCCACTCACTTCATCGAGCCTTTCCTGACAAGGACTTTGCAACTTCTCCGTCATCTTGGGTAAATTATAGTCAGTTTACTCACTCAGATAACAGGAAATCTTGTACTTGTGGAAAGTGTCTCTTACGTGGTTTTGACCTGGAAGAAATGAAGTCCTGGATTTCACATTGCCCTTAAGTGAGGGCGCTCGCTCTGCCTCTGTTCACTGTTGGCCCAATTAGGAGAAAGACTTTGACTTGAGCCCTAGTGCACGTCTGTTGTTTTTCTCCGTAGTCTCCTCTCTGAAGCCTGGAGAGCTGCCCCAATGCCAGTTCTCTCTACGTGTGGTCGGATTTTATGTTTCATCATCCTTTGGAGGGGAGCCTTCCTCTGTTTCCAGTCCTTGTTTGGCATAATGACTGTTATGTACAGATATCTTTGAGACATGGCCCATATATTTGGGAGCTCAGTATTAAATTCTCCATATCTATGCCTTGTCCTGTCATTGGACTTTCATCGCTAAATATTCCTTAAATCATTACTGAGGTGGTTAGGCCAGTTGACACAACGTCAGACATACTTATGTAGTTTCTCTGATTCCAGTGTTGTTACCTGATCGGTTCTCCAAACTCAGTTTGATCAAGCTGGATCACTGCATCTTGTGATTTAGAACCAAGTCTTTTGGAGCGTCTCACAGTACCAGTAAACCTAAGCCTAAGATTTGTCAAAAAATATGTGCTGGGGCTCCAGGGGGAAATAAAAAAAGATGAGTAATACTTGGTTTTCATTCACAAAATATTTTTACCCTAGTAGAGAAGGGTGTCAAGGAAATGATTATATGTATCGCAAAGTACAAATAATTGAGTGCTAAATACAGCTATACATGAAATACAGTACAAGTTTATACAAGAGACTATTTCTTACAAACGGGATATGGGGACTATTTATCGTAGACATTTGACTTACAGAATAAGCAATAATTTTGTGCATGTGTATATATATATAATATATATTGAGAATTAATGGAAGAACATTGTGTTATGAGGAAGATCTTGTAAAAACATGTACGAATATAAAATAGTGTAACAAATTTGGCATCAAGACATATATATGATAGAAAAGGACAGATTCGGGATGGGTTAAACGGGGAAAATTAGACTTAGTAAAATGGTGATTAATGCTGAGCTAGTATATGTAATAGATGCTTTGGGCTGAAGGAGGATGTATTTTTTTCAAGAGGGAATTATTATTTCACAGCAGCAAAGTAGGCCAGTGATGCCTGTAAACTTTCTGGTTTGTGAAGTTGGCATGACGGTCAGATTTCAAGTATTACAAACATTCCTCTTTGGTGATCCAAGAAAAACAAATCCTAAAAAGAGTCTAGGAAAAAGATAGTAGTCTAAGAAAATACTTCAGCAATTTTTTTTTTACTTTTAATTAAAAAATACTGCATAGCACATATATCAAGTATTAAGTATTTATACAGCATGTTGAAATTGAGAATAACTGAAAGTATACAGTTTTCTTTGTCATGATTAGGCTTCCCGGTTACACTTTCTAGACTTTTCAAGTCTCCATTGCCTCTAAGCACCATCCTGTCATGTGATTATATGAAAAACATTCCACCTGATGTGAAGTGCAAGGCCTGTCCTGACACCGTTACTTCCCTTGCACTTCCTCTCAAAGTAAGGAGACGTTTGCCTCCAGTTTAACGCGTAGGACTACTCAGGCTGAATTATATTAACATGCAAAACCAGTTAGTCAGATAGCTGAGATGAGCAGACTTAATTTCCCGTAGCAATTTTTGTTTTTAGAAGGTAGGTGTTTAATTTGAAATGAAACCTGTAATTGGTTGTGACATCGTGCTGGGGGTGTTATTACTCCCATGAACCCAGTAGCTTTGGCTGTGTGGCCCTTTGGGGTACAGCTTAACTTCGGGAAGATAACTTCACTGCTGCACAGCTGCTCAGCGCCACTAATATTCTAGATTTGAAATAATTGTGTCTTATAATATTAGTGTATCTGTATGTGCTGGAATACATCAAGGCTTTATTTTCCACTAGTTGTGCCACCCCTTAGAGAAGCCAAAGAAAACGCTTGGGGGTTGGCATTGTTCTGATGAAATGCTGATGGACTAGACTCTACTGAACAGAACATTGATCTCTTTCCTTGGGGCATTTTAAAAAATTCCCTTCTGACAGTGGTTCACTCATGACTTGTAAAAATCGACAGAGATTTACAATGTCTATTTACGGTATGAAAGTGTTGCTACTTCAAAGTGAACAGGAGATTCTTGGATGGACCAAATCCTTTGAGGCCAGAATTAAAAGTAGCCCCCTTGGAAACATTCCCATCACTGATTGTTTGGTACGGTGTCTTTCATTTCCATCACTCAGCATATTTGTTGAGCACCTACCCTGTACCGGTCATTGTTCTGGAATCTAGGTTAACAGTGGAAAAAACCTGCAAAAATTCCTTTCCCCGTGCAGCCTAAGGAGCTCAAACACTAAGAGCCTGGTTGCAATTTTAGAGAGAGATGCAGATTTTCCTCGTAGTTATCACTCACAATTTCCCAAACACTTAACGTGCAGTTTCAAAATAAAATCATATACGTCTGACGAGATAATGCTGCTGGTGTTCCTAAAACAGAGACCAAAATGGTACCTAATCGTAAAGAGAAGACACATTTATTAGTGTTGGTGGCAACTAGCAATATAAAATTGAAAAATCTATTTTAATAGGTAGTGAATACAAAATTAAAACACAGTTTAGGAAATTATTTCAGTTATAAATGTATTTTAGAAGCATTCGACTACAAACTAGAATTTTTTTTTTTTTTTTTTTTTTTTTTGCGGTACGTGGGCCTCTCACTGTTGTGGCCTCTCCCTTTGTGGAGCACAGGCTCCGGAAGCGCAGGCTCAGCGGCCATGGCTCACGGGCCCAGCCGCTCCGCGGCATGTGGGATCTTCCCGGACCAGGGCGCGAACCCGCGTCCCCTGCATCGGCAGGCGGACTGTCAACCACTGCGCCACCAGGGAAGCCCAGCAATTTGTTTTTTAAAACTTTCTTAGTCAATATAAATATGGACATAGGATACAAATAATCAAGTGAATTCAAATGGGTTTTATCAGAATCCGAAAGTATATTTAGTATAGTGAAAATTAAGTGGCACGTTTAAACAGATGCTATCTGAAGAGAACTGAGGCTAAAAGTTCTGCTTCCAGTTAGGTAATCATATTGGTGCTAGGTAGATAGTTTAATTCATGCAATAACTAATGAGCATACTGCATTGCAACATACATTTTTGCACTCTGTGGAAGCTGGATTAAGCAGTACTGTGAATATTGGTCCCTGTTGGAATAAGCAGTTTCTATTCTCGATCTTTCATGAGATGGCTGTCCTTTGGAAAGATGTAAAATATTTATGAAAATTATTTAACACATAAAGTAGAGATGGTACATAAGGCATTAAAGTTAGAAAGAAAAATAGGGCAAATGATTAAGCAAGTTAGTTCTGTTTTTTGCTTTACTTTTGCAAGTGTTGCTAAACAAATCACTTAATCTTTTTGCATCCCAGTGAGTTAGAAGGTTTGGATAAAAGGAAAAAAAGAACAGGGGATTTTCAGGGATGGGTTTGAGGTATGGTTAGCTGCATTAAAGAGGATGACCAGAGTAAGTTCTACGCTAAGTTGGAATTAGAAGAAAGACCTAATAAAGGAACGGATGAATATCAACAGTACTTTAAACAACCCTAAACCCGAAATAGGTGATCAGGGTCCACATTTAGTCAAGGTAGGAGAGAATGTGGAAAAGAAACGAATGGGGACGTGGGGGATAAAATATACAGAGGTGAATGATTAGGTGCTAGGGAACAAGTTCTCAAAACCAAATATCGTGGTGGAGCTGATCACACCTGTGTGTTATGATCAAAGAAGCACCCATCACAGTCTGGTAGCAAGCATATTTTTGTCCCTAACAGCATCATGACATTTGAAATTCCACCATTTCACATTTGTTATTTTGGCTTCTAAAAGATTTAGTTCTCTAAAAAGAGTTCTTTAATCCGATTCCCAGCCTCACTAGTTAACTCTTTCCTCGTCCGCCCTGCCTGATACAGCATTTAACAATAGTTGTCCGTTTGTGGCACCCGGAGTAGAACTCTTCAGCAACACTGCCCTTCTGGTTGACTTTAGTGAAGTTGCTTGTGCTGTATGTTTCTTCATTCAATTTGCGCTCTTCGCCCTCATAAAGAGGACCGCGTTTCCTCTTTATATGTTCACTGAAAACAGCCACACTTATCACACATTAACAAAAAATAAAGGGCCAGACTTTAAGAGGATAGTGTCCTGCCGGGGGGATCCCCTGCAGCACAGCGCACTCTGATTATGCCCGCTCAGAATGGGTTATTTTCATTTTACCATTTCTTTTGAACAGTTTTACCATTTCTGGAGAACGAAACGTCTGCCAATCAAAATGTAAGATAATGAATTGGCAACCCCTAGTGTTTGTTCAAAGACAGATCCAGGTTTTGTGAGGCCTGGAGCTGATCCAGTCTAGGCAGTGATCTTTTAAGGATGCATATGCCACGTTACTAAAACTAATAAATTAGGTCCAAGGCCCTGGAAGGAACCCACGCAATTGGAAGGCCCTGAAGCTTCACCTTCATTAATGTCACAGTAAATCTGCCTCTGTGCATCATGTAATTGCACCTCACTTATTAGCAAGCATGGAAGGAATGATGAAATCAGCAACTGGCTGGCCTTGGAGCGGCAGAGAAAGTCGAGGATTGGCTGTGGCCGTCACCTCACGGATTGCTTTCACAGACTGAGGACGTTATCACTAAAATATCATCTAAAGAGCAGAGAAGGTCTAGGGAGCAACGAATCTCAACTCTTTACTTTTTAATATGACACTCCCTGCTGTCTCTGCATTGTGTCACTTTTATTTTAAAGGTCCAGTCTTGTCATACAGTACGGACAAGTCCTGCCTTTCAGTAGTTCAAAAATGGAGATGGCAAACATTTTGCGTCTGCGTGTATTGTGATAGTAAATATTTTAAACAGACCCTTATATTCTAATACATCATTTATCCAACTATTCATTATTAAATATCTGTTCTGGGTTTAATTGCATCTTCCCAAAAGATAGGTCGGATTCCAAATCCCCAGGACCTCAGAAGGGGAACTGATTGGGAAGTAGATTCAATGCAGATATAATTAGTTAAGATGAGGTCATACGAGACTAGGGTGAGTCCTTAGTCTAACACGATTGGTGTCCGTATGAGAAGAGAGACACAGACCCACAAGGGGAGAATGTCATGTGAGGACGGAGGCAGAGATTGGCCTGCGGTAGCTGTAAGTCGAGGAACTCCAAGGATTGTCCACAAAACACCAGGAGCTAGGGAGAGGCAAGGACAGCTTTTCCCTTACAGGTTTCAGAGGAACATGACCTATGGACAAGTTGATTTCAGACTTCGAGCCCGTAGAACTGTGAAAGAATAAATTTCCATTGTTATCAGCCCCCCAGTTTGTAGTACTTTGTTATGGCAGTTCTGGGAAACTAATACGACATCTACTGCTCATTATGAGAACTAGGGTGCTGGGCATTTAGCAAAGGGTAAGCTACCTACTCCGTGTCCTCCTGCAGTTAATATATTGAGGGAGGGCGTCCCTGGTGGCGCAGTGGTTAAGAATCCGCCTGCCTGTGCAGGGACACAGGTTCGACCCCTGGTCCGGGAAGATCCCACATACTGTGGAGCAACTAAGCCCGTGCACCACAACTACTGAGCCCACATACCACAACTACTGGAGCCCTCGCACCTAGAGCCCGTGCTGTACAACGAAGCCACCGCAACTACAAAAAGCCTGCGTGCAGTAACGAAGACCCAACGCAACGAAAAATAATAAATAAAATTTAAAAAATATATATATTGAGGGAGACTGACTCTCACAAGTGTCTGTCTTTCCATCTAGTATCTCTATGTAATAAACGCAGTAAAGGGGGAATCCTTCAGGTTTATTCCTCTCTAACATACGGAGAAAATATCTAACATGTAGGTATTCCTCTGATTATTAAAAAAAACAATGTTGTATGAAACCCTGTTGTCAACTAGGAAAACATACCAAATAGTGGTTGGAAGGTAGTACCGTAAAGTACTGGATTAAACCAGATGCTTTTGGCTGCAAATGACAAACAGCAGCTATTCATTTATATTTTTTAAAAAAAGGGAAATTTGTTGGAAGACTTGAGTGGCTCCACGAAGGAGAACTGGTTCAAGAAGGTCATTTGTAGCCATTGGTAAAGAATCGTATAAGAATGTGTGACACACAGTAGAACTATCTGACTAGAGCAATAGAAGAGTGTTTCACAGGATGGGCAAGAAATGCTTTCAACAATGTTCGTTAAAAGGCGTGCCCCATTGGACTCGCCGCTTGCATTTGAATCATGGCCCCGCCACTCACCAGTAGATTTTAGGTAGTCTAGCTTTGTGAACCTCGGTGCATTATTTTCACATCTGAGATAGAGATGACTGTCTTGAATAGTTATTTGTGAAGATTAATTTCAGATAATACATGTAAAACACATTACTTCATCAGAGTAGGAAACCAAATTGGTATTTTGTCGTGGCGTTGGGACTAATGTTCCTCCCCACCCAACACCCACCCTGTGTACCCACCGCACCCTCATACCCACACAACCCTAGTCCCAGAAACCTGTGACTATGTTAAATTACCTGGGAAAAAAATGGGCGTTAAGGTAGCAGGTGGGATTAAGTTTGCTAATGAGCTGACTTTGAAATGGACTATCCAGGTGGGCCCAGGATAATCCCAAGGATCCTTAAGTGTGAAAGAGGAAAGTAAAAGAATCAGTGTCAGGTAATTTGATGTGAGAAACCCTCGACCCTCTGTTGCTGCTTTGAGGCGGGGAGGAAGATGGCCACAGACTAAGAAACGAGGGAAGCGGGAACGGCAAGAACACAGATTCTCCCCTGGATCCTCCAGAAAGAAACACGTCCTGCGTGATACATTAATTTAACTTAGTGAGGCAGAGTTTGGTCTCTCTGCCACAAAGTTTATAGTGATTTGTTACAGCAGCAATTGGAAGCTAATACAGTTATTATAATCTCATCGAGAAATACAAGACACTTACTAGGCTAAGGAAAGTAACGAGGATACAAGAATTAAGAAATATGTGATCCTTACTTCATGACACTTAAACAATGCTAAAGGAAAGGTGGGCACATCATAGATGTTTTCAATACACTGTGATTAAGTACTTGATAGAAATGAAAAGTTCCTCAACTGGCACTTACACTTAGATTTAGGGCATAGGTCCTGGAAGGGTATAGGTATTGGGGAGTATGTTTCATGCATCTGGAATGGCCTGATTCACGACCTTGGGAAAGAAGTATGAAGAAAATGAAAGGACTTCAGGTTGAATAGAGTTTAAATGAAGGAGTAAGGAAATAATTAGAAATTAAGCTAGATAGGCAAGCACTAGCCAGCGAGTATCCTGTACTGTGCACACCCTTTTACCCTATCCTATCCCTTCCGTCTTATACAGTCTTGTCCTGTACTGTATCATCTACTAGAGTATATTATTTTATACCATACTGTATCATACCGTACTAGCAGCCGTAGAATACTGTAGAATACCAACATAAATTTCATCGTTCTTGACTCTGATTAAATTGGTTCGTTAGGTCCAATAACTAGCCATTTGTGTTATCTTGGGTTAGTGAAATAACTTCTGAAAGCCTGTTTCTTTTAACTAAGAAAAGAGTTTAAAAACAAGTCTTTCTCTAATAGAGTTGTTCTCAAGATTCAATGAGATAATACAAAGTCTGGCACATAAGGGTGCATAAATGTTAGTATAATAATACTAAGAGTAATTAATATGTTACTGCAATTACTGTTATCATGACTATTACGCATATCAGCTCAGGGAAGACACTGAAAGCCATGTTAAACAGTTTGAGCTGTATATGCAGAGCAATAGGGAACCAAGGAGCATGTTTCATCGAAAGGAAATGATCCGATTTGCATTCTACGGTAACCACTGCAGAGGACATGCTGGCCGTTATTTCCCTTCCCAAGTCTACTGTAGCAAAAGGTGAGAGGTTGAGTCTTGAGAAAGGCTGAGCCTAGTGGATCTGGAAAAATGGAAACCAGACACTGCTGGGCTAGGAATGAAGCAGTGGACTGTGAGAGGGAGGTGTGAATAAATGCTTGCATGCGGAACGGTGAGAGCCCCTTCTGCTCCGGGCCTCTGGAATTCTATCAGCCAAGCTGATTCTCTTCTGCCATGTGGTTGAAATATTCCTCTCTGTGGGATATGCCCAATTTTTTAAAAAAGCTGTAACTGATGGTATATATGCCTCCTTCAAAGAACCTGCTGAGTCCCTGCCCGACCTTATTGTGGGGCTAGCATGTGCACAAATTCCTTATAACTAATTACTTCCTATTGTTCGTCTTTCTTTTCTCCTCAGAATTTTCCACCCTTTACAATATTGTGCATGTAGACATGAGTCCTGGATTATTTTTTTCACTGCTGTGTTCCCAATGCCTAGAAGATTGCCTGACACACATACTTGCTAAGTAAAATTGAATAATCAACTTTTTACCTTCCCATGCTTTCTTTCCTTCACAGTCAAGGAAAGAGAGAAAACCAAACAAATTACAAAGAAAGGGAGCTCAGAATAAGCAGAGGCAATGTTAAAAACGAAAACTACTAAATGAGAGAAAAAAAGATACTGCATGCATATCACAAGAGCAGATACTATTAAAAATTCCGATAAAAAAGTCTTGAAAATGATAAACTTCAAAAGCAAAATAAAAAATAATGAAAATTATTGAAAGACAGTGTTGAAAATATAGCTTAGACATTAGAAGTACTCATCAAGTAATGAGAAGTAATAAATAAAATAAATGAAACAGGTCTGCAAGCCCAAGTATCTAATTAATAGGAATTGAGAAGAAAAAAAAATTTAGAGGGAAAAATAATAAAAGATGAAAAAATCCAGAAGAGTATAATATATGCAGATTGAATGGAGCATTTGGCTTGCTCAAAAAAATAAATGAAAATACTCAGAAGACTCTAAGACCTGTATTCAGAAAACTCTAAGTCTCAAGGAAATCAAAGATCACACAGATGGAGAGATATACTATGTTCTTGGATTGGAAGAATCAATATTGTGAAAATGACTATACTACCCAAAGCAATCTACAGATTCATTGCAATCCCTATCAAATTACCAATGGCATTTTTTTACAGAGCCAGACCAAAAAATCTTAAAATTGGTATGGAGACACAAAAGACCCCGAATAGCCAAAGCAGTCTTGAGGGGAAAAAAACAGAGCTGGAGGAATCAGACTCCCTGACTTCAGACTATACTACAAAGATACAGTAATCAAGACAATATGGTAATGGAACAAAAACAAGAATATAGATCAATGAAACAGGGTAGAAAGCCCAGAGATAAACCCATGCACCTATGGTCAACTAATCTATGACAAAGGAGGCAAGGATATACAATGGAGAAAAGACAGCTACATGTAAAAGAATGAAATTAGAACATTCCCCAACACCACGCATAAAAATAAACTTAAAATGATTTAGAGACCTAAAGGTAAGACCAGACACTATAAAACTCTTAGAGAAAAACATAGGAAGCACACTCTTTGTCATAAATCACAGCAAGATCTTTTTGACCCTCCTAGAGTAATGGAAATAAAAACAGAACAAATGGGACCTATTGAAACTTAAAAGCTTCTGTACTGCAAAGGAAACTGTAAACAAGATGGAAAGACGACCCTCAGAATGGTCGAAAATATTTGCAAACAAATCAATGGACAAAGGGTTCATCTCCAAAATATATAAATAGTTCATGCAGCTCAATATTAAAAAAAACAATGTGCACTTTGGAAGTTTGAAAACCTGTATATAACTGGAACATTTTTAATAATTGAGAAAGCAATATAGGACCATATAAACTAAGTCTTTTAAACATATGTACAGCCTATGGTTTAAAAAAAAAAAAAAAAAAAAAAAACCAAACAACCCAATCAAAAAATAGGCAGAAGACCTAAATAGACATTTCTCCAAAGAAGACATACAGATGGCCAAGACACACATGAATGTAAAGTGATACAGCCATTATGGAGAACAGTATGGAGGTAGATAACTAATAAGAACTCGCCGTATAAAAAAAATAAAATTCAGAAAACAAAAACCACAAGCAGCAAACATTTTGTAATGTTGATATAATTATTTGGTTGTGAATACTCTGTCTCTCTTGGGTACATTCAAGTTCTGCCTCTGTGTTGGTGCTCTGATTTGACATTAGAATACATGCTCAATTCTTTTATATCTTCGAGTTTTCTGAGTACAGGTATTTTACCTCCTTAGGTAGGTTTATTCCTAGGTATTTTATTCTTTTCATTGCAATGGTGAATGGGATTGTTTCCTTAATTTCTCTTTCTGATCTTTCGTTGTTAGTATATAGGAATGCAAGGGATTTCTGTGCATTAGTTTTGTACCCTGCACCTTTACCAAATTCATTGACTAGCTGTAGTAGTTTTCTGATGGCATCTTTAGGATTCTCTATGTATAGTGTCATGTCATCTGCAAACAGTGAAAGCTTAACTTCTTCTCTTCCAATTTGTATTCCTTTTTCTTCTCTGATTGCTATGGCTAGGACTTCCAAAACTATGTTGAATAATAGTGGTGAGAGTGGACATCCTTGTCTTGTTCCTGATCTTAGATGAAATGCTTTGTTTTTCACCATTGAGTATGATGTTTGCTGTGGGTTTGTCATATACAGCCTTTATTATGTTGAGGTAGGTTCCCTCTGTGCCCACTTGCTGGAGAGCTTTTCTCATAAATGGGTGTTGAAGTTTGTCAAAAGCTTTTTCTGCATCTATTGGGTTGATGATGCGGTTTTTATTCTTCAATTTGTTAATATGATGTATCACATTGATTTGTGCGTATTGAAGAATCCTTGTATCCCTGGGATAAATCCCACTTGATCATGGTGTATGATCCTTTTAATGTGCTGTTGGATTCTGTTTGTTAGTATTTTGTTGAGGATTTTTGCATCTATATTCATCAGTGATATTGGTCTCTAATTTTCTTTTTTTTTTTGTAGTATCTCTGTCTGGCTTTGGTATCAGGGTGATGGTGACCTCATAGAATGAATTTGTAAGTGTTCCTTCCTCTGCAGTTTTTTTATAAGAGTTTAAAAAGGATGGGTGTTAGCTCTTCTCTAAATGTTTGATAGAATTCACTTGTGAAGCCATCTGGTCCTGAACTTTAGTTTGTTGGAAGATTTTTAATCACAGTTTCAATTTCATTACTTGGGATTGGTCTGTTCATATTTTCTGTTTCTTCCTGGTTCAGTCTTGGAAGGTTATACCTCTCTAAGAATTTTTCCATTTCTTCCAGATTGTCCATTTTATTGGCGTAGAGCTGTTTGTAGTAGTCTCTTATGGTGCTTTGTTTTTCTGCAGTGTCTCTTGTAATTTCTTTTTCGTTTCTAATTTAATTGATTTGAGTCCTCTCCCTCTTTTTCTTGATGAGTCTGGCTAAAGGTTTATCAATTTTGTTTATCTTCTCAAAGAACCAGCTTTTAGTTTTATTGATCTTTGCTATTGTTTGTTTCTATTTCATTTATTTCTGCTTTGATCTTTATGATTTCTTTCCTTCTACTAACTTTGGGTTTTTTTGGTTCTTCTTTCTCTACTTCTTTTAGGTGTAAGGTTAGATTGTTTATTTGAGGTATTTCTTGTTTCTTGAGGTAGGCTTGCATTGCTTTAAACTTCCCTCTTAGAACTGCTTTGCTGCATCCCATAGGTTTTGGATTGTCATGTTTTTGTTGTCATTTGTCTCTAGGTATTTTTTGATTTCCTCTTTGATTTCTTCAGTGATCTCTTGGTTACTTAGTAACGTATTGTTTAGCTTCCACGTGTTTGTGTGTTTTACATTTTTTTCCCTGTAATTGATTTCTAATCTCATAGCATTCTGGTCAGAAAAGATGCTTGATATCATTTCAATTTTCTTAAATTTACTGAGGCTTGATTTGTGACCCAAGATGTGATCTGTATTGGAGAATGTTCCGTGTGCACTTGAGAAGAAAGTGTAATCTGCAGCTTTTGGATGGAATGTCCTAGAAATACCAGTTAAATCTATCTGGTATGTTGTATCATTTAAAGCTTGTGTTTCCCTATCAATTTTCTGTCTGGATGATCTGTCCATTGGTGTAAGTGAGGTGTTAAAGTCCCCCACTATTACTGTCTTACTGTCGATTTCCTCTTTTATAGCTGTTAGCATTTGCCTTATGTATTGAGGTGCTCCTATGTTGGGTGCATGTGTATTTATAATTGTTATAACTTCTTCTTGGATTGATCCCTTCATCATTGTGTAGTGTCCTTCCTTGTGTCTTGTAACATTCTTTATCTTAAAGTCTATTTTATCTAATATGAGTATTGCTACTCCAGCTTTCTTTTGGTTTCCATTTGCATGGAATATCTTTTTCCATCCCCTCACTTTCAGTCTGTATGTGCCCCCAGGTCTTGTAGATGGCATATATATGGGTCTTGTTTTTGTATCCATTCAGCAAGCCTGTGTCTTTTGGTTGGAGCATTTAATCCATTCACGTTTAAGGTGATTATCGATATTTATGTGCCTATTACTATTTTCTTAAGTGTTTTGCGTTTGTTTTTGTAGGTCCTTTTCTTCTCTTGTGTTTCCCACTTAGAGAAGTTCCTTTAGCATTTGTTGTAAAGCTGGTTTGGTGGGGCTGAATTCTCTTAGCTTTTGCTTGTCTGTAAAGCTTTTGATTTCTCCATCGAATCTGAATGAGATCCTTGCTGGTTAGAGTAACCTTGGTTGTAGGTTCTTCTCTTTCATCACTTTCAATATATCGTGCCACTCCTTTCTGCTTAGAAATCAGCTGTTAACCTTATGGGAGTTCGCCTGTAGGTTATTTGTGGGTTTTTTTCCTTGTTGCTTTTAATAATTTTTCTTTGTCTTCTATTTTTGTCAGTTTGATTACTATGTGTCTCAGCATGTTTCTCCTTAGGTTTATCCTGTATGGGACTCTCTACTTCCTGGACTTGAGTGGGTATTTCCTTTCCCATGTTAGGGAAGATTTTGACTATAATCTCTTCAGATATTTTCTCTGGTCCTTTCTCTCTCTCTTCTTCTTTGGGACCTCTATAATGCTAATGTTGGTGCATTTAACGTTGTCCCAGATGTCTCTTAGGCTGTCTTCATTTCTTTTCTTTCTCTTTTCTTTATTCCTTTCTGTGGCAGTGAATTCCACCATTCTGTCTTTCAGGTCACTTATCCATGCTGCCTCATTTATTCTGCTATTGATTCCAGTTATTGTGTATTTTTCATTTCAGTTATTGTATTGTTCATCTCTGTTTGTTTGTTCTTTAATTCTTCTAGGTGTTCTTTAATTCTTCTAAGTCTTTGTTAAACATTTCTTGCATCTTCTCGATCTTTGCCTCCATTCTTTTTCCGAGGTCCTGGATCACCTTCGCTATTATTATTCTGTATTCTTTTTCTGGAAGGTTGTATATCTCCACTTCATTTACTTGTTTCTCTGGGGTTTTATCTTGTTCCTTCATCTGGTACATAGTCCTCTGCCTTTTCATTTTGTCTATCTTTCTTTGAATGTGGCTCTCATTCCACAGGCTGCAGAATTGTAGTTCTTCTTGCTTCTGTTGTCTGCCCTTGGTGGATGAGGCTATCTAAGAGGCTTTTGCAAGCTTCCTGATGGGAGGGACTGGTGGTGGGTAGAGCTGGGTGGGCGGAGCTCAGTAGAAGTTTAACTTGCTTGTCTGCTGATGGGTGGGGTTGGGTTCCCTCCCTTTTGGTTGTTTGGCCTGAGGCGACCCAGCACTGGAGCCTACCCGGCACTTTGGTGGGGCTAATGGTGGACTTCAGGATGGCTCATGCCAAGGAGTTCTTCCCAGAACTTCTGGTGCCAGTGTCCTTGTCTTCATGGTGAGCCACAGCCACCCTCTGCCTCTGCAGGACACCTTCCAGCACTGGCACGTAGGTCTGACTCAGTCTCCTATGGGATCACTGCTCCTTCCCCTGGGTCTTGATGCACACACTACTTTGTGTGTGCCCTCCAAGAGTGGAGTCTCTGTTTCTCCCAATCTTGTCAAAGTCCTGCAGTCAGACCCTGCTAGCCTTCAAAGTTTGATTCTCTAGGAATTCCTCCTCCCGTTGCTGGATCCCCAGGTTGGGAAGCCTGACGTGGGGCTCAGAACCTTCACTCTAGTGGGTGGACTTCTGTGGTATAAGTGTTCTCCAGTTTGTGAGTCACCCACCCAGTGGTTATGGGATTTGATTTTATTGTGATTGTTCCCCTCCTACCGTCTCATTGTAGCTTCTCCTTTGTCTTTGGATGTGGGGTATCTTTTCTGGCGAGTTCCAGTGGCTTCCTGTCAGTGCTTGTTCAGCAGTTAGTTGTGATTCTGGTACTCTCGCAAGAGGGAGTGAGCACATGTCCTTCTACTCTACCATCTTGAGCAAAAGCACCACTGCTTTTGCTCTTTTCCATCCATATCATTACAGTTTTGTAGGGAGTCTCATTACTCTGAAATATGAAAATAAAATAACATTTTAAGACTCCAAATTCATTTATTTATTTACATTTTTTGTTTCCTTACATGAGATAACAAATTTTAAGTCATTTGTCATTTTAAAAATCCAAATCAAATACGAGTAAAAATGAATGCTCAGAAATTCCTATACCCTTTAATGTTATTTTATTTGTAGAATTCGTGCATGCAACATAAATAATACTCTGTTGTTAGATACTATCTAGTGACTGATTCTCAGTAAAACTTTTGTAAAATCAACACTAAACATTGTAATAAACTAAATTATTAAGGTATCTATCTAGCCGAATATTAAAAAAAATTAATCTCTTGAACCTGACCATCGGAATTCCAATCTGTTTTCTTATTCCTGGTAATGACTCAGACTTGATAGTTTATTTTATTGGATTGAACGAGGCTAAAAGTGGGAAGTGTTTCCCTTCTTGACCTTAAATCATTGAGTATGCTTCTTCAGTCCTGGGAGTTGATTAACAGTCTTGAAAAGAGATCCCACTTGTTTATTTAATTACAAAATAATTCATTTTGAAAGATTCATAACTTTATTGTATTGACTTTCAGTTTAAACAAACTACAATGCTTAATTAGAAGCATAGCCCTTACATCACCCAGTATGTAGTTTTACTGTATCTCTCCATTAGTCAGCCAATAAAATGGCACTTAATTTAAGAAGGGAATAATAGTCTACATTACATAAGATTGATGTGAAAATTAGCCCATCACAGTTATCTTATTTAAATTTTTGGTTTAATTCACAATCCTGGGTCTTACTGTCAGGGCAAATTGTTTGCCTCTGAGTTTATTGATGGGGATTCTATTAAGTTAAATGTCGTTGCAAAGGAAAATCTATAAGGAAACACCAAATCTACTGGACATGATAATGAAAGCAACTCTGGAAATAGTGTTTGTACATGAAAGCGACTGTGAAATAGTCCAGCGTTGGATCAATTAGTGTGGAGAAAAGAATTCGGTTGGGATAACTGTTTTACTGAATGTTTCAGTGGTTATTAAATATAATCATTCTGCTTTGTCATAAATCAAGTAAGATAATGTTGTTAGTCCACTTTGTGAATCAATGAGAATATTTGTTCTAGAAGACTTTGGTAACCAGGTTAATATACTCAATATAAACAATGCATGATTCAGTGTTTCTATCCCTATCACTTCATGCATACTTTTCTTTTACTGTCTTACCCAAATTTGGCCCAGATGTGCTCAGTCATCTCTCTTCTGTGCCACATCTCGCCGTAGCCTTTTCTTCACTCCAATGAAAACTGAGTTCCGAGGATTTCTTTATCAGGCATTATGGTTTCATAAAAACTGGATTTAACTTCTTAAATGTTGAAAAGAAAGGGACAAATCATGTGAAATGACACAATTTCAGTATCGGAAACTAGGCAATGCATGACTGAAGTCCCTCAGAAAGGGGAAAATAAATGAGGTGAGGCTTCTTGTCATTCAGGATTTCTTCAAGGATGCTCATTCTGGATCATGGATCAGGGAGCAGACTCTAAAGCGAAAGCAGTTACCTTTCTTAGTTGAGATGACAGAATACAGAACCTAGAAGCTCTGAAGGAGCTAGAAGTTTCAGAACAGAGTTTTGGAGAGGAAGAGACTACTCAGGAAAGAAAAAAAAAGCAAGCTTGTGAGTTTGCCTAGGAAGCTCCTTGATTCTTTGCTAAATCTTGAGAACCACGTGCATAGAGTAGAAATCCAGGTAGTTGGGCAAAGAGTAGCAGAGAGCTCTGAGCTGAAGAGCTCTTGAGTTCACCCAGAGATGGGCGTTGTTCAAGTTTCCACTAATCGGAGTGGAGAGTCTGCAAAGAGTCTGCAAAGACCAAGGAGATGGTCTTCAGTAGTGAGGGCATATTTTATCTCATTTAGAGCAGGAATCAAGTTTAAGAACATTTTGAAAGGTTCAAACTGAACCTCAGGTAACAACAACGAAATCCACACAGTCAACACTGTAAAATATACAGTTCTCAGCATGTAATCAAAATTCCTAGATGCAAAACTCAAGAAAATGTGACACATAAACAGGGCAAAAATAATGCAGTGGAACAGACACAAAAATGATAGACATGATGGGTTAGTAGAGGACATTCCAAAGTTACTAAACTGTATAAAACTTTGCTTAAAAAATTGTGAAGAGTTAAGTGGGTTATAATAAAAGTAATCAAAATGAAGTTGTAGAGATGAGAAATGTATCTAAAATTAAAAAATCTAAATGGGATTAACAGGAGTTTAGACATTACTGAAAAAATATTAAGTGAATATGAAGACATACCTATTGAGAATTTCCAGAATGAAGGCCACAGTCTCAAGGACCCATAGGGCCATATCAAGAAGTGAAACACATGTGTTCAGTTAAAATCATATGAGGAAAGGGGAAAAGGGCGGGCAGACACATATTTGGAGAAATAATAGCTAAGTATTTTCTAAATATGCTGAGAACTATAAACCAACAGATTAAAGAAGTCCAACAGACCCAATTAAGATAAACACACCGTAACATCACATTGCTGAATACCATTAAAAACAGAAAAAAATATATATATAAAGTAGGCAGGGCAAATAGACACATTATGCACAAACTGAAGATCAGACAAATTACCAACAAATTCCAACCTTGAAATGACCAAGGTATTGAAATTATCACATACTTTGAAGCAGCTACTGTAATTATGCTCAGTGAGGTGAAGGAACACAGTTCTATAAAGAATGAGGAGATAATATATATTAGTAGAGAAAAAGGAAATAGATGAAGAATAACTGAATAGAAAATTTAGAAAAAAAATTCTTGAAAAAAGCACTGAATAGTCTTTAATAACAATAGAGATTAAAAAAGGAAAGAATGAATCAATAAGAAGCATTCAGTCAGAAGTGAAAGAATATACATTTAAAAATATAGAAAAGGGCTTCCCTGGTGGCGCAGTGGTTGAGAGTCCGCCGGCCAATGCAGGGGACACGGGTTCGTGCCCTGGCCCGGGAAGATCCCACATGCCGCAGAGCGGCTGGGCCCGTGGGCCATGGCTGCTGAGCCTGCGCGTCTGGAGCCTGTGCTCCGCAATGGGAGCGGCCACAGCGGTGAGAGGCCCGCGTATCGCAAAAAAAAAAAAAAAAAAAAAAAAAAAAAAAAAAAAAAAATATAGAAAAGCACCACTAAGACCTATGAAAACAAAGTTTGAAGATATAACATAGAAGTAATTTGTGGAGAAATAATTAGAAAGGTAGAATATGGCAGAAAAACATTTGGCAGACTGATGACCAAAAACTTCTAAAATTTGGTGAAACGCTAAAATTTACAACATTAAGAAGCTCATTTAAGCACAGACACAATGTGTTTGGATAATTTCACATCTGGACGCATCACAAACTGCTGTAAACCAGAACTGTCACCATACTTCTTCCTTCCTTTCAGAACTGTGCAGTCTGTATTAGCTAGAGATTTAACTGGCAAAAAGCAGTACATCAGGTCTTGGGAATACAAATATAAGGATGTATTTCAGATGAAGGGTGAGGAGCCCAAAAGGTCTAAAAGCAACTATGAAGAGTCTAAATATGGTAGGTTTTATTGCAGCCCCTGGAACCTTATGCCGTTGGACCTGCTCTTCTTTCATGTCATAACATATTGAAGAATCAGGTGTAGACACCATTGCCTTTCATTCCTTGGTTCACACCAGAGTGAACCCATCTTCATAGTTTATATCTTAGCAAGATGACAAATTAAGATCAATACTCAGAGTAAAATACCTAGCTTTCAACTCCTAGTCATGTAAATCTTCCAAGAAAAAACAAATACTGTCATTTTCCTAGCTATTACCTTATGCCTGCAATACCTGTACTCGTGGATTAATTAAGCATTGGTTGAGAATATCTCACTATGTTTCCAGATTTCTAAAACCGTGAAGTAGGCTAATCAGTTATATTCAACTACAACAGTTAACTTGTAATTTGTCATTTATCTTGATAATTAGGAGTCTGGAATCAAGGCAGAATGTTAATTTTAAAATTCAATATGAGACCAAGAACAACACTCTGTTTCAAAAATTCATCGGAAGAAATTGTACATATGGAACATGCTTCTGTTAGATTATCCTTTTAAGGAAAAGGACATTTGATTGGGGTATATGTGTGTGTGTTTGAGCATATGTGTGTGTGTTTGTAAGTAACATACTCTGAGTACTTTTGTTTTGTTGGTTCTTTATTTTTAATTAAGGGTGTAAGTTAACCAAATTACATTTCTTGAAGAAGTGCAGCAGTAGGCGAGGCAACCAAATTCTACCAGAGTTTGACTTTGTAATTTGCAGAACACTTGGTCTCAGAGCCCTAAAGTGTTTTGCTTCCTTGATATATTGCAAATGAACTTTGCTTTAAAGAAAGGTATTGGTCACTCTGGTCCCCTATTAGAATATTCAGTTCTTTATACTAGGCCTGCAAAATATTATAAATACACGAATAATATGTGAGCATAAAACCATACATGAAATATGTCAACCCATACGTTAATGAAAGTTATCTCTTGATTATGTCTTTCTTTGTTGTTTTTCTTCGTTTATAGTTGATTTTTACGACAGTTGTTATGTATTTTGATTTTTCCTCCTTGAATTGAATTTAGAACACTATATATGGGTATAATTGAAAAATGACCACATTTGTGTAAAAATACCTCCTTCTTTTAAAGAGGGAAGCTGACTGGCTTTGTCGACCTGGGGAACTGAATGAGATGCATTTTTATCATACAACATCTGATCAGCAAAATGTCAAAAAACTAGAGTTTGTTAAACCTGTGGTTAAACCCATGTTTTCTCTTACTTCCACTGTATTTCCTTACACAACTATCTGCATATTAGGTAGGCTAATGTATAAAGGTTTAAATTCCAGTATTTTTTTCCATTTAGTGTAAGTTATGAAAATAGATAGGCATATAGCTTTTTCAAGTCTTGTCACATCTTCATCTCTATCATTCACCTGCATTTGGTGGTTTTTAAACTCTTTAAATTATGTTTAATTTTATAGATGATGATTTACTCTTGAGTTTATCTATTCCATCTCTGCTTATAATAGAGGATAGTGACTTAGCAAGAGCTGAATCCTCTATTATAAGCAGAGATGGACTAGATAAATTCAAGAGTAAATCATCATCCATAAAATTATTATAAGCATTCATTCATAAAAAGGGGTATTTTGTATTTACTGCGACTTTCATATTTTGGTAAGGAAGCAAGTTAAAGCCTACTGATCAAAATGTGACTTTTACAGAAATTCTTCCTCTGTGCCATGGTCACACGATGAATTTTTCTCATTACAAAATGACATTGAATTGAGGGATCAGCCGTAACGATTGAAATGACAAGCTGATTGATGATGATCGAGGCAGAAGAGAATCACACTTGTTTTTTTATGGCTACGTGACCACTTTAGAAGTATGAGCCAAATCTTGTTGTGTCCGAAAAATCAGCAAAGATTTGAAGCAAAAGCAACGAGAGGAGAGAGGAATAAAGAATGGGCCGTATTTTCTCTGGCACCTTTGGGAGGCTAACTACCTTGGCAAGTTTATCCACACTCAGTCACTGTGACATAGAGTGAGGAGTGGATTCTCTGTACCAGGTGCTGTTCAAATTCAGGTTCTGGAAGACAGGACACCCAGGATCAGAACAGTTTATGAAATCTACTGTCCAGGAAGTGATATTCACATAGTCCTGTATAACATGTAATAGGTGCGAATAGCTTGTCAATCCCTGGAACCTTGGGGGAAGTTACAGGAAAAAATAAAAGTAAAGAAAATCAAAGAATGTTCCCTGTCAGTTGAATTTTGCTGAAGTTCCACATGAGCTCCCCTTGCCAAATACAGTTTAATAAAAATTAGTCCTCCTAAGACTAAACATCTATTTGCTGAGTCTATCAGTAAATTATTTTCAGTTTTTCAAATAAACTGTATCAAGTGGTCTTCACAAAGAAGGTAAAAATCATAAGTATTATGATGCTGAGAATGTACAAAGCTTTCTGAAATAGGAGTTTTACTATGTTATCTTCTTTAATTACCTTAATGATTTTCTGAGAAATAAAATATTTTTTAGGTTAAACTGGAATTTTGTTAAAAATTTAAATACGTCGCTCTAAACCCTTTATTTAGTAATTCAGCTACTGATCCTAAGCTCCTCTCACAAACAGCTTTAATAATTGGTAGTTGCCTATTTATGACTACAGTCTTTTTTATTGAATCTCCAAATATAAAGACTACTATGAATTACAAATTTAGTTTACATGTGAAATAGTGTTTTCTAAACAAAAATTAATCTTGTCAATGTAATTTCTCCCTCAAATGAACAAAGTAGTTAAACCAGAACTGCATACCAATTAAAAAACTTAAAATACAACCTATATCTTACTACTAAATACATACACATACAAACACATCCAAAAAAAAAAAATTTGTAATCCCTCCACATAAAGATTAGCACTATTAACATGCTGTTTTAAATCCTGTAGTCAGAAAGATAAGTAGGTCATGATACACATTTATATTTTATTTTTAAATTAATAATTTATGGTATATGCTCTTTGAAGCCAGATATTTTTCTAATATTTTGAATATTTCGTAGGTTATTAAATGTTATGTTGTATTAAAATATCTGCATACTTTTACATTTTTGTGTCAGATTGGAAACATATTTTAAACATATTTATGGTTTTAAACACTGATCTCATCAATATGTTTGCAAAATATCTGAGATAAATGATATCCTTATTAACAATTTGTATTCATTAAAAATTAGTTTTACAGAAAAGAGAGAGAAAGGAGTAGAAAGTAGAAGAACAGAAACAGGAGTAGTCTGGTAACTGATAAAATATGTCAGTAACGTTACTACAGTCTCTGAAAATAATAAACATTATTTTGTTTTTATCATACATTATATAAACAATCTCTAGAAAACTATAACAATAAAGATAGGGTAGTTTATAATAGTTACTTAGAATACTCTCAGGTATTTTTTCACTTGGGAAAAGTATAGAGATGTTAAATAACTTGAGACTTAATTAGAAAAATTTTGTAACTGTTATACCTTGGAAGAAAGGTGGAGATGAAAATTGAGATTTCACAGTATTTAATCTGTACATCCATACGAAGAGGATGATACCATCATCCAGCTCTAGGTAGTGAGTACGTGTTTTCGTTTACTTTTTCTGTAAATTTGATAAAATGCAGTTATGAATCATTTAAAAAATAAGATAAAGTAACAAAACCAATAAATAACATGTTCTCAGATACATCTTTCTTTATGTCAAGTTTGTATTGTTTGCCCAGAAAAGATTATCGGCAAGTTAAAATGAAAGGATGAACTAACAGCCCTGCAGTCAGATGACAGGGCGGTTTTGCAGACCAAGCAGGATGTCCTTTAAGTCTATTGAAACTTGGTCACAGCAGGCTCTTCGTTAGCAAAGGGATTTTCCAGAAGGCTGCTTTAGTAAGCTGGTAGCCTCTTTTTCCTTGTTGTTTAATTATTCCAAGTTTCACCACTGGAAGTATAAACCTATAGAGAAATTTTATGATGAAGCCTTACAAAATCATCTTCAAAGAGTTAGAAATCCACATTTACCCTAGACTTTCATTGAAATTAACCTGTGGGCTAAAAAATAGTTTTTCATTTTTATGTATAATTATGGCCCAAGATATACAGTTACTTGACATTTTACTATTCATATTTTAACTCTTGCAACTTCCTGTATATGAAATTTATAACAGTCTTCTGAAATGCGTAGCATTGAATTGTAAGACATCTGTTTATATCAGGATGTGGAAATGGTGAAACCGTATCTGGAAAATAAATGTGAGACCATAAATATAATTCTTTGATTTTACGTTTATTTACCTTTCCAAAGTTTTTGTGTATTACCTTGTTTTTGTAGTCATTTCAGTAAGATTACTTTTCCAGTTGATAATGGACAGGTACCTTCCTTGATGCAAAATCTGAGTTAAGCAGTAAGACAACAGATGCATTTGGAACAAGATGGGCAGGACATGGCAACCCATGTTTTCCAAATTAGTTGTTTTGGGGAAATGTTGGTTGAGAGCAATGTATGAAATAAATTATATATTTTGGGATATTACTTTCACATCCCATCCTCAAAAACTCTTCAAAATGATCTATCAGAAAAATGATCTGGGGGCTTCCCTGGTGGCGCAGTGGTTGAGAGTCCTCCTGCCGATGCAGGGGACGCGGGTTCGTGCCCCGGTCCGGGAAGATCCCACATGCCGCGGAGCGGCTGGGCCCGTGAGCCAAGGCCGCTGAGCCTGCGCGTCCGGAGCCTGTGCTCCGCAACGGGAGAGGCCACAACAGTGAGAGGCCCGCGTACCGCAAAAAAAAAAAAAAAAAAAAAAAAAAAAAAAAATCTGTCTCTTAGGGCAGGGGTCCCCAACCCCTGGGCCGTGGACCGGTACCGGTCTGCAGCCTGTTAGGAAGCAGGCTGCACAGCAGGTGAGCGGCGGTGAGTGAGCGAAGCTTAGTGCTGCTGCCCGTTGCTCGCATTACTGCCTGAACCACCTGTGCCCTCCTCCCGCGCCCTGCGGAAAAATTGTCTTCCACGAAACCGCTCCCTGGTGCCAAAAAGGTTGAGGACAGCTGTGTTAATGTGTGTTAAATTATGCTTTAAACCTACTTAGATGTGCTAAGTAGGCATTGAGAGGAAAATTTCTATTCCAATGGCATTTTATTTTATATATTCTTGATAATTTCAGCATTTAACGATATTATAAAAATAAGGTATGCGGGGAAAGACAGCACTTTTTTTTTTTTCTTTAAATGTAGAGAAAATCAGAGAATAGCCCAGTACATCTTTGGGCATGCAAGTTTTATTTGAGATCGGGGTCCGTCTTCCAGACCACTATCAGCGGGGATTAAGGAAAGATACTGTTTGCTTTTCACAATATAAGTCATGTGATGACAGTGGTTCAGTGTCATTTTAGTAAAAGAGCATTTGATTTCTCACGAGAATTTGAATGCTGCCAGAGAAGCAGCTTTTAATTAAGAAAATACATAATAACATCTCTCAGGAGCGTAGTGGAAATGATCACCAGTGTTAGAATATTTTAATATTTTTCTTTTTTTTTTTTTTTTTTCCAAACTTTCCCTGACATCTTAATTCCTATATTGTGAGACAAATTCCTAATGAAACCTTTCCTGCTTTCTAGATCTGGTGGTGGTCAGTGGTGTTTACTTCCCCCCGAATCATCAACACCTGTGACTCCATTAAAGTCTAAAGACCCTATTATCTTCTGTAAAACTCTTAAGTTTTAATTCATAATGGAAGACATCCCAGATAACTTTTTTTTAAAACACCGAGTCAAATTGGCCATTCATAGGGAGGGGCTTGTTGCTGTAATGATTTCACATTACATCATACCTCTTCTCCAGGGCGCATCCTGGTGTAAAATGAGTGAGAAAAGAGACAGCTGGGCAGCCGCAGGCGTAGCACGTGGCTGTGATTCTTGCATCTCAGTGGCTGATTGAGGCAATTTCAGTCGCCAGTCACAAGGTGTGTGGTTCAAGTTGTGATGGGATACAATGTTGATATTACGCAGGGTGTTTGCTAGGGCTTTGGTAACAAAGTACTGCAGGCTGGGTGGCTGACACAGCAGAAGTTTATTCTCTCACTGCTTTGGAGGTGGGGAAGTTGGACGTTGAGGTGTCGGCAGAACTGGCTTCTTCTAAGACCTGTCTCCTTTGTTTGTAAATGGCAATCTTCTCTCTGTGTCTTCGCGTGATCTTCCTTCTGTGCCTGCATGTGTCCTAATTTCATCCTCTAAAGACACCACTTACATTGGATTAGAGCCCACCCTAACGACCTCATTTTAACTTTATGATCTCTTTAAAGATAATATCTCCAAATGCAGTCACACTGTGAGGTACTGTCATGTGGATTTTGGGGGGCGCAATTCAGCCTGTAACTCTAACACCGAAGAGTTCTTCTCCAATTAGCTTCATTGCTCAAGACATAGTTGGAATGGCCTCTGCCATACTCCACACCACTCTTCTTGTTGTCAATTAAGTGCTAAATAAAACAGAAAACAAAAAACGGAAGCAGGAATCAGGACAATGATAATATACCCGAAAGCTGTAGAACACACGCAACCTGATTCAGAGAAGTAGGAGGATAGCACAGGGAAGAAAGGCTGAAGTGGAACTCAGTGCCCTGTGCATTCACAGTGGATGAGTGCAGTTCCTGCAGAGTATTTCAAAATACACAAAATGAATGTAAATTGAAAAGAAAGCAAGATGCAATTCTGTATTCTGAACATTTTCTTTGAAATAATGCGGACACCTTACACTAATGCATGCGCGAAAATACGCATAAGAAGGAAGCAATTTCTTATTATTGCACAAACTGATCAAGTTTAACCATCACAGTAAAAATGTTTGTGATTTTTTTAAGTAGGTAAATGTAATATGTTCAACTATAGTTATTAGAATGTGAAATTCGGAATGAGAGTTTTAATATAGGATTTTATTATTTTCAAGTGTGGTTGAGAAAGGTTACAGTGTGACCCCTGACTCCTGATAAATCACACTTTTTTATAATCCCCATTTCTGAGTATGAGAGGCACCAGTAACTGCCTTTAGCCAATAGAATATTGGCAGAGATGACAGGAAAGTCACTCTTGTGATTTTGTCATGTAAGACTCCACCTTCGTGAACTACAGCAAAAAATTCTCCTTCTAGCCTTGAAGCAGCAAACAGCTTATGGAGGGATCACATGGCAAAGAACAGCAGGTGGACCCCGGGGGCTGAGGGTAGCTCCAGCCAACAGTCATTAAGTAAATGGGATCTTCAGTCACACAGCCCCTAGGAAAGGAATCCTGCCAGTGTCCTGACACTGGAAGTTTGGAAGTGGATCTTTCCCCAGTTGGGTATCATGATGAGAATGCAGCCCAGCTGACGCACTGATGGTTGCCTTCTGAGACCCTGAGCATGGAAGCAAGGCGAGCCTTGCTGGACTCCTCATCCAAGGAAGCTGAGAGAACGTGTTTTGTTACAAGCTCCTAAATTTTGTGGTTATTTTTTACATAGAAATATAAAAAATACTCAATGCAAAAAAAAAATTAACAGGATATATATGTATGTATTTATATTTATTTATATATATATATATATATATAACACTCCCAGAATAAGGAAAATTCAAAATAACTGTGTATTTGCCTTTGTAATAGAAGTTATTGTTGTTTCTTTGAAAATGGTTGAGTCTTCTGATCTCAAAATTAATAGCATTTCAAAAGCTATTATCTTTCACTACAAAACCCCAGTTAGCAAATTAAAATTATTAGTGTCTCCCTTCTGCCTACCTATTTCGGTAGGTTTTTGTTGATATTATTTTCAAAGCACCAGACCTTGGTGTGTTATAAAGGCAGACTCCCCTAGTCCCCTAGCTCTCTCCTTGGCCTTTCACCCTCCCTCTCTCCTCCTTCTCTCTCTCTCTCTCACTCCTCTGCAGGCGCTCACCCACTCCCTCCCTCCCTCCCTCTCCTCTGATTGCTCTGCCTTCCCTGCCTCATTATCTGCTCAAACTAGCTAAAGCCTTACATGGAATTAATAGAAAGAAATGCTTATTTGTGCTAAAATAGGTTATAACTAATGGTCTGACAACTCTGTAAATGGTGAAGGATATAAATGCACAATTCCATCAGCCAAAAGTGTACACAACAATTGGTTTATTAGCACATTTTGAAAATATTTTTTCCTCTGTAAATTACAGAAAAAATAACAACTCTGTTGATAATGATCATTAGAAATGTAATTAATAATTGAGGTGAAATATCCCTAGGGTAGATATTGAGCATTGAGACAAATTTTCACCCAAAGCTATGATATATAAATTTTCTTTTGCAAATAAAATAGCATTCTCTAGGCAGAACTAAATGGATAGCCCTGCGGTGTTAAGTCAGAGAATGATAGGCTGCCTGTCAGGGTTGGTGGGCAAGGTGATGAGACTGAGATGATTAATCTGGATAAGGTAAACCAGTTTTATAGCCTTGAATGTAATGATTTATGAGGGAGTGGTGACTGTAAGAAAATGCAGAGATAGTTTGTTTAAAGCAGGATGAGAGGAAGGAAAACAAACCCAAACACTCTTGAAGATAATAGGTAATACCATAATAACATACAAATATAGTAAGATTTATAAGGAGGAAAAGTCATGAGATTTTTGAAGCAATAAATATTGGCTGGAGACAATATTTTCTTCAATTGGTAAGGTACATTTTCTCAAGATATTTAGCCATTCTACTTCTATCCATGTAGACAAAAAAAAATATGTGATAAGTCTACACTCTACATCAATGCTATCTCACCTCTGAAATTTCTTCTGAGACATAAAGAAAACATTTTTCATGAAGAAATGATTATTTAAAATTCTTGACCAGTAACATTCTTTGAGAGTTGGCAAGTGACCTCTACATGCAACCCCCCACATGTAATTAGTCATCTACATTAAAATAAAGTATTTGTAGATAGTCAAAAGTCCATTCTAAAAAAAAAAAAAATTTATTTCGAAATAACTTTAGATTTACAGAAGAGTTGTAAAGAAGGTTCCTGTATATCCATCCCACAGCTTCCAATAGAGTTATTTTAAATAACCATCATACACATAACAAAATGAAGAATTTAATACCGGTACAACATTATTAACTGAACCAGACTTTATTTTCCACCAGCTTTTTCACTAATGTTCTTCCAATCCAAGATCCAGTATAGGATACAACATTGCATTTTTTTTCATCCCTTGTCCTTATTCTTCTCTAATATTTGTTCGTTTCTTCATCTTTCCTTGTGTTTATTGACCTTGATACTTTTGAGGAGCATTCATCTAGTATTTTGAAGTATTTGTCCCTCAGTACGGGTTTGTCTGGGGTTTTCTCATTGTTAGGGGTTTGGAACTTTTTGGAAAAATACCACAGGGGTGAGTACTCTTCTTATAGCATTCTATCGGGAAGTACAAGATATCAACTTACTTGTTATAGTATGCTAATTACTGGGTTAGGGTGATGTCTACCACGTTTCTCCACTGTAAAGTTACTATTGCACTTTTTCCATACCCTATTAGTTAAAAGTCAGTTGCTAAACCCAGGATACTCTTAGAGGAGAGGAATTAAGAGCTACCTCCTAGAGAGAGGAATATCTAGAAATATGTGGACACATGTACCACAGTAATTAATAATATTTGGGAGGAGAAATCTTGAGGGTATGCAAATATGCTCTTTTTCCTTAAAAGTTTTGCCTACTAACTTAAAATTTTTCCCATTAATCCATGGAACTAGCCTGCAGCAATTATTACTACAGTGTTCCAGAGGTGATTTCCTGTTCCCCTCATTCCTTTCAATTTATTACTTAGAAATCTTCTGTAGAGAAGATGTGCCCCTTATCTCCCATTTACAATATTTGTTAATTTATTATTTATATCTGTACGGATTCTTAGACATTTATTCTTAAGATTATAATCCTATACTATCATTTATTTTGCTGCTCAAAATATTTGGCCATTAGGCATTCTTTCACCTTTGATCCTGGGAAAGAATGTTCTTAATTTAATAAATTATAATAGAAAATGAAGTTGATATAGAGGGTGAAATAGACATATAGTCAGTGGATACAATAAACAAGTTCACCTTTCTAACCATGAATAATGATTGCGCCAAGAAAATGATTACACAGGCCCCAACTGAGGCACTGATTTTTTTTTTTTTTTTTTTTTTCGGTACGCGGGCCTCTCACTGTTGTGGCCTCTCCCGGTGCAGAGCACAGGCTCAGGACGCGCAGGCTCAGCGGCCATGGCTCACGGGCCCAGCCGCTCCGCGGCATGTGGGATCTTCCCAGACCGGGGCACGAACCCGTGTCCCCTGCATCGGCAGGCGGACTCTCAACCACTGCGCCACCAGGGAAGCCCCTGAGGCACTGATTTTAACTTCTAAAGCATGAAAGTATATTTTTACTGAAGTAAGCCTTTTTTTTTTTGCAAAAGATAGATTAATCATGCATTGATTCTTCTTAGTTTTATTGATGAAACAACTTAAGATAGAACAAAATATCCATACTGAAGAGATAAAGTCCTTTAGCCAACGTTACTTGAATAGCCATGGTTTATACGTGGGCTTTTAGGGGACAACTGTGGCAACAACAGGGGATGATTTAGGAAAATCAGTAAAAACGGGGTACCTACTGGGATGTATCTACTGAAGTGTTTCATGTATGTAAATGATAGCAGGTTTTACTTTTTTAATTATTCACTGCACCATGTTTTAGAAAACACTTTAGAAACAATCCAGTGATTAATTTATTTTTATTTTTAATTTTTATTTTTTTGACATCTTTATTGGAGTATAATTGCTTTACAGTGGCGTGTTAGTTTCTGCTTTACAACAAAGTGAATCATAATTTATTTTTGATATTTTTCTTAGAATCTTTCACTAGTAAACTCTGTAATCCCTGTGTTTAACTAAGTCAAAATGGCTGAGTTGGTCAGTGATGTAACATATTGAATATTGACCCTCTTTTTAAAACAACCAGAAAACCTCACAGGCAATTTGTTTTTTCAGGTTAACATTTAGATGAATTTTCAATATTAACTGACAGCAATTCATGGTCTGCTTTTCTTATCATACATTGTCTAGTTTTTCAGTTTTGGAGCACTACCCAGCTTTCAGTTTTTAATTTCATCTTTAAAACCTTGCTTACTCACAGAAGATATGGATTTAATTACTTGGTTATACTGTGAATTAAAAAATACTATCCCTAATACCAGAAAATGGATAGTTATATATTATATATATATATATTATTATATATATTATATATGTATATATTATATATATATAATATTTTGGTTCTTTTAATTGCATGTTGAAAAAATAACACCAAGTATAAGTTTTTAATTACATGCATATGGTTTCAGAAGGATAAATTACATATATTTAGTACTAAGTAAATAATAAAAACAATTACATCAAGTTATAGGTGTAAATGGCACATCAGAATCCATAGGATTTAATACATTTAAAATATTTAAGGAAGTCTCGAGGAATATAGCTCAGTTTGTTTTTACTTTGGTTCTAGGACCAATGCTTACAACCTTCTAAATTTTAATTGAGCAATATGTAGAAATAATTAATGGCAGATTATGAGGAAAACTAAACCAGAAGCTGTTATTTCTTTTTTTTTTTTTATTGAAGGATACTTGACTTACAATATTATATTACTTTCAGGTATACAACATAGTGATTCAGTATTTCTATAGATTATACTCCATGTAAAGCTCTTACAAAATAATGGCTATATTTCCCTGTGCTGTACAATACATCCTTGTTGCTTATTTATTTTATACATAGTACTTTGTATCTCTTAATCTGCTACCCCTGTCTTGCCCCTCCCTGCTGGTAACCACTAGTTTGTTTTCTACATCTGTGAGGCTGTTTCTTTTTTGTTATATTCACTAGCTTGGTTTATTTTTTAGATTTCACATGTAAGTGATAGCATACAGTATTTGTCTTTCTCTGTCTGACTTGGGTCACTAAGCATAGTAACCTCTAGGTCTATCTACAGTGTTCTAAATGGCGGAATATCATTCTTTTTTATGGCTGAGTAATATTCCTGTGTGTGTGTGTGTGTGTGTGTGTGTGTGTGTGTGTGTGTGTGTATGTGTGTGTAATCCATTTATCTGTGGATGGACACTTAGGTTGCTCTTAAGAGTTTTTATAAAAGGTGATGTTGGGGACAGTGGACAAGCTGGACACTTACTTTGGAGTATGATGTTGCAGACATCAACCATGCTTCATTTGCTCTTGTCTTTCCAGTACTTGCTAAGTGTGTAATGCAGCTGACAGCTGTAAATCCCTCTCCTCCCCTAGAGGCATACACTGGAATGCTGGGGGCTGGGTGCAAGCTACTCTTCTCTCCCTTTTCTCTCCCTTCTCTCATCCCTAAGGATGAATCTCAGGATTGCACACCTCTTCCCAATCTTGCAGTGCTTGAGGCCTTTGAGAGCTCCCACCGGCTTTCTTGGTCGTTAACTCCCTCCCGGACCCCCCAGCATTCTAACTGTGCCAGTTGCCTCAGTGCTCTGTGCGAAGCCAGATGGAAGTAAGTCTTCGGGCAGCAACCCAAAAGGCTGGGATGTCAGGTGGATGCTTCGCTCACTCCTTCCCGTGAGGGAGAAATGGGGGGCTGAGTGGATCTGAGTGCTGAGCTATGGAGGTTTGGGGGAGGGGCTGTAACAGATAAAGTTAAACTGCCTCTCTTACCCATTTCAGAGCCTTTTTTCTCAGTTTTGTGCTCCTCCGGTATGCTGCAAATTCTTAACTGGACCCTGGAGTTCTCACAAAAATTTTGGCCCCAATATTGTTTCATCAGTGTTTTCCTGTGGAGGAAGAGGGTACAGGACTCCCTGTCCCACTGTTTTGCTGAGGTTACTCCTGGGATTTATTTTAAACATTTATGGCATGAGGGGACTTATGACAAAGGGAGGTTACTGACCGATAAAATGCTCTATGCAAACTTTAAAAGATTCTTTTACTTTCTTAAATGAGTTGAGGTTTTAGGATCTTCTTTTTGTTTTCTTTTTTTGGCCACGCCGTGCAGCATGCAGGATCTTAGTTCCCCTACCAGGGATCCAACCCGTGCCCCTACACTGGGAGCTCGGAGTCTTAACCCCTGGACCACCAGGGCAGTCCCAGGATCATTTTCTAAGGTGACTGAAATGTGTACGTTTTATGACTTGAGAATACACAGTGCCCGAGCTGATCCAGGTGAAGCGTGAGGCGCCCTTGGCTGCTGCCGGTCCCCACCGAGGAAGGCCCAGGACCTGCTGGGGATGCTGACACCTGTGAGAAGGAATCAGTCATGTAAATCCCAGTAGGGCCCTTCCCTGCCCATTTTGGGGGGGGGGGGCGCTTTGGACGTTAGAATCATGTGGCATGGATGAACGGACAAACAGCGCCTCTTGGAGGGTCCCGCCCACACACTCGGGGAGCCCTAGGCCTCTGCTTCCCTCCCCGCCATGAGATCTGGGAGGCCTCGCTGCCGGGGTAATTGCGTTTGCTTGGGAAACAGCAAGATGGAAAAGTAGCGGCCTCCACACCCCATCCGGGGATCATGCATGGCCTCGTGTCTCAGGGTACAGGGCACCATGGGAAATTCTTCCCTCTTTGAGAGGAAGGATGTTCTGACAGGTTGCTGGCTCTTTTGATGGCTATTTTGGTGGCTGTAGCTCTAGGTGTGTGTGTGTGTGTGTGTGTGTGTGTGTGTGTGTGTGTGTGTGTGTGCGCGCGCGCGCGCGCGCGCGCTCACGCGTGCTTTTCTGTGACTCTCCATGGTACAATCCCACCCCATCCCCAGGCCCTCTCTTCCCTCCGCAGTAACGGAAACACTCCCGGGAACCCTGAGGCGAGACTGAGGACACACACTGCTGTTACTCCAGAGGATGTTTTTCAGCAATAACAGGATGTGTGTGTTCGGATAGGACTAGATTATGCCACAGCAAATGAACAAGCAAAGCCTCAATGGTTGAAAGCATCAAACATTAATTTTGGGGGCTTCCCTGGTGGCGCAGTGGTTGAGAGTCCGCCTGCCGATGCAGGGGACACGGGTTCGTGCCCCGGTCCGGGAAGATCCCACATGCCGTGGAGCGGCTGGGCCCGTGAGCCATGGCCGCTGAGCCTGCGCATCCGGAGCCTGTGCTCCGCGACGGGAGAGGCCACAACAGTGCGAGGCCCATGTACCGCAAAACAAAACAAAAAAAACATTAATTTTTGAACTCACATTCAGCACCAGGGCAGCTGCTCTTCAGGTGATCAAGGCTGACAGAAGAAACAGATTCTGGGGCACTGGGTTCCCCTGGTTGAAGTATTAGGATAAGAGGAAAGACTGAAGAACCCACTGGAAAATAAATTCTTTGCCTTGAAATTGACACTTCTCATTTCTCACCACCCACTGGTCAGTACTAATCACCTACTCTGGGTGAACCACAGGTGATTTTAATAATCCTGTATGTTCAGAGGACTTGAGAAGTGGGTATGGGGGGGGTCTGAGGTGTCTACCACAAAGGATAAAGCAAATTGAAAAGATTTTTGCCAAGAATTTTCTAATTGCCTTACCTTAATTACAATATATCAGTGGAACAAATAGAATGGTTAGCTTACTAAATTTCTTTATTCCTTATATGAATGACAAAAATATTACATATTTATTTCTGTCGTTATGTTTCTGTTAATTTTTAAAGTGGGCTACAAGTCATCAACAAAGTGGCGTTGTTTGAGTTCAGAACTTGCAGATGTGAATATTTGCAAATTCAGAGAAATTGTAAGCATATTTGAGATTAAGACTAATTACCTGAAAGAAAAAAATAAATGTTGTATATGCATGCCCAACGTGAGATCAACTAATGATTGCACAAAAACAATAGTAATAATCAGATTGAGTCTTCCAAAGTGGTTATATCAGGAAAAAATGCTGTGTGCTGTGACCAAAATGTTTCCATGGTGCTATGCAAAGAAACAGGAATTCACATCACAAAGTAATTATTGAGTTCAGGAAATTTGTTTTCTCTTTTTTTGATAAATGAGGACAATTATTATATCTGATACACGGGTACATTTTTAAAAACTTATTTTTCACATTCACAAAAAAATAATTTATAGTATATTCAGTAAATATTTTAATTTAATAAATTTAGTTTATGCAGAAAACAAATTTTAAGCATACTGTTTAATGAGTCATTCTAGGGATTCTGCTCACTATTGTAAATGTGAGATCCGGGCTGGCAAAAATCCCATTATCTTGTAATGCTACCAACTCAAAAGAAGAGATGGCTTTACCACCATAGGGGAAGGGGACACATAGAATAATAAGCCTAAAGGCTTACAGGCTCTTAAATTCTTCCACGTGGAGGTGCCACTTTACAGTTTCAACCAAATCTCACCAGCTAAGGCAAGCCACGTGGCCATCCCACCTTAAAGTTGAGGGATAATATAATCTTATTTTTTCCTTTTTCTTCTTTTTCCCCCCAGCTTTATTTAGGTATAACTGGCATATAACATTGTGTAAGTTTAAGGTATACAAGGTAATGATTTGATATTTGTGCATGTTATGAAACTATGACCACAACAACGCTGGTTAGGTAACACTTCCATCACTTCCCATGCGGCAGTTACATTTGTTTTTCTTTTTTTTTTTTTTTATTTTGGCAGTGAGAACTTTTAAGATTTACTCTGTTGGCAACTTTTGAATATCATTCAAATTCAAATATGTAATACAGTATTGTTACCTCGGTCACTGTGCTGTCCAGTACCTACCAAGAATTTATTCCTCTGAAAATACTGCCTTGAGTGCCACAGAAAAAGAGAAGTGGAAAGTTCTCTGAATACTAATGATATCTCACAGATACCCCAAAATAATGTTAAATATTTAATCAGATTTCAAATCTTAAATAATTATGTTAAATGATGTCAACCATCAGTGTCTTGATATAATCTTAGATACACCATGAGAATAGTGAAGTTGTCACAAGTGGACAGAATGATTTTAAAAGTCTGTTTATGAAATAAAAAAAAAAACTTGAAGTTTTTCTACTGGGAGATACTTCTTTGATCTTTATTTGAGTTGTTCATTCTAATTATTAATATTAGGGAGAAGGGAAAACCAAAAAAATAACAAACGTGGGTCTGGTATTTGGCAAAAGAGAAAAGCACTGTTGACCTTTGGTATTTATTTCATTTAATAGGCTGGTAATTCAGAAAACCTCCACATAGTTTTATTTGCTTCTGTTTTATTTCATAACAAGCAAAACATCACATGATTGCTAATACATGTAAATTCCAAACATGTACAAGTTAGAAAACTAGACTTTTGTTAAATAATGTAAAACTGTAATGATCGGCATCTAAATAACCTACAGGAAAACCTTGGATATATGACACCATTTATAAATAAGGCCAACTGCATTCATTTTCTTAAGAAATAACTTCTACCTGCATAAATTACTTTGAAAACCTCTGCTATTGCTTAAGGGCCTGAATAGTAGGGTATTTGGACAGAATAAGTAATGAATTTGGGGGAAAAGAATTTGTACATTTTATTTTCTTATAAGGTGGAGTAAAATGTTTTTTCCCTCTGTCTATTAAATTAGATATATCCTCCTTCTAAAGGAAAAAACTCCCTTGACTCTTTCACCTTTATGTGATTTAAATCATTAATTCTAAGAAAACAGGTGAATTCTTATCCAAAATCCTTATGACAGTATTTGTATAAAGCTCAAAGCTACATTATTTACATGAGATTAAATATTTTTAAATTGAGAAGTTATTTCTACCAACAAGCTACCCACACTGTTTTGGTAGTTATTTCACTTATTTATGCTTAGGAATGTTAGTGTATCCTCTCAAGGAAGTTAAATATATTTTCTAAGTTAAAGGTACTAAGTTTTCTACTATTTGGCATCTTTAAGCTCAGGGCCCAATTATATTCTGAGTCCCCTGTGATGGTGACTGCTAAGCCCTGGAGCTGCAAAGATGAGTAACTCACACAGGTCCTGCCATCACCGGACCTGTATATATTATCCAGAATGTGGCGAGATACAAATGAACTGACACATAATGTCCATCTGCCATCATAAGCACTCTTAAGTATCCAGAAAGATCTGGAGACATTTCACTCTGCATTTCTGAATCAAGAAGAAAGATGCAGTTAAGCTGACCTATATTTACTAATTTTGAGAAAACTAATCATAATTGGTGAAAAGGTATATTTGTTTCACAATTCATAAAGACATGCATCTGTTACTTATACTTGTTTATGTCCTTTATAGACTTGATTAACAAGGAGACTCGTATATATGCTGTTAATATTCGTTAATTAACATGCATTCATATATAAATTTAGATGCATCCATAGATAATAGTATAGAGCACTTTTTGCCAAGAAATAACAATGACTTTTATAAGAGTAACTGCTAATCAGGTAGAAGAACAGTTACTAATGAAAATTGATTTGGCCTGACACATATATATATATATATATATATATATATATATATATATATATATGTTTTAATGTAAAAAAACCCTAATAATTACATTAAAAATAAAATTCTGCCGGGCTTCTCTGGTGGCGCAGTGGTTGGGAGTCCGCCTGCCGATGCAGGGGACGTGGGTTCATGCCCCGGTCCGGGAAGATCCCACATGCCGCGGAGCGGCTGGGCCCGTGAGCCATGGCCACTTGGCCTGCGCGTCCGGAGCCTGTGCTCCGCAACGGGAGAGGCCACAACAGTGAGAGGCCGGCGTACCGCAAAAATAAATAAATAAATAATAAAGTAAAATAAAATTTTGCTAATGGTAAAATCAAGTTAAGATAATAGAAGAATAGAACGAGTAGTTTACACATAAAAACATTGCAGACAGATTTTTATACACTGTGGTTAGTTATCTGAAAATATTAGAGTCAAGCAGTCCAATATAGTGTTTATATGAAGTTGTTTATGAAGTGAGCTTAATGAATCTACTCCCTGAGTTCATTCTCAGTCCAAGGTTACACTAGTCGCATAGCCTTGAATAAGTTGTTTGCCCTCTCGCATCCTAAACTTTATCATCTGGAATACAGCAGTAATAATAATGATGAGAAAAGGAGCTATATCTACTGAAGAGGGTGGTTCTAAGAATGGAAAGCGGTGCAGTATCTAAAATATTTAATATATTTTCCAACTCGAAGAAACATTTCCATAAATTTGAACTGTTGGTAATAGTAATGATAATGATAGCGCAAAGAGACTAATCACATCCTGTGAAGATAAAGATGAATGTGCAGTACCTCAGTCAACCAGTAGGATTACAATTACTAATATTCCAGAAGGATCTTACAGAACAAGATTTGTTAGTATTGATTATTAAGTAACCACATTCCAAGATCAAACATTTGCCCGGTAGCTATTCTGCTTCACTTCAATTGATCAAAACAGTAGAGAGCATAAAATTAACATGTAATCAAAGCTTCCTGAGACAGTCGAAGACAAGCCCAGGGGACGGAGGCTCTTGGGAGCCTTTTATTTTCTACGCCAGCAACAGAACCAATGGCCTGCCTTCTCTCTATCTCTCTGTCTCTATTTCTGTGTGTGTCTCTCTTTTCTAAGTCCAGCTGACCTATCTCAATAGTAAGTGTAAAATATGAACTATCTCTTTAAGGGTGGGTGGGTGGGTGTCCCCCTCTGGAACAGTGTTTCATAATATCCAATGATACATTGGCTCAAACTTTTCTCTCTAAAATAGCTTACTCTTTATATTTAAATTTCATTAATGTCAGTTATCCCTGTTAAGCCCTTAAGATGAATTCTTAAATATGCTTTTTTACCTTTATAATATAGCATTTGTGAAGTAAAAGCAAGCTTCACAAGGGTAAGTTTAGCCAAACTCCCATATGAATTGACATAAAGTAGCAAACTTAAGGAAGTTTTGCCGCAAATTATGTTAGTTCCATTTTGAAATGGATAGAATTTTTTAGTTTCCATTTAATGATGGTTTATGTGATTTACACAATGAAGTAGACTTAAAATTTTATATAATATCCCAAAGGATACAGTTATTTAAAATAATAGAGAAATCAGGACAATAAACCTATGGATATAGAAATAATCAGAGATAACATTTATACAGATAAATGCAGGCAATATGATCCCATGTAATAAAGGAAGACACAGTACTTGGCTCTAAGCTTCTAGTGGCCAGAGCAAAGAAAGAACATGCTTTCCAAGAGTTATTGCGTCTGTAAGATCCAAAGACAATAGAATTAAGAGCTTTCAGAATGGATATCATGAAAGAAGATATTCTTGGTATTCTTTAATCACCAACAGTTTTTCTTTTGTTATTATTTTAAATTTGAACTTTAGCTAGAATTTAAGAGAAACTTAAATGATTTTTAAAGTTAGTGGTAGTTACAGGAAAATACCCTACAGTAATAAGGATGGTGGTTCTTGTAAAGTACAGTTTGAGGTAAAATAAGCTAAGTATAAACTGATAAAGAATGAATTAGGATCAATGGAAATAAAAAATGTTAAGTGTTCTTATAATTTAGCAAGGGGTTTAAGACAGACTTTTATGCATTAATGACAGGTATGGCAAGTAATATTAACAAATGTATACATTATAAATCCTTACAGTGTTTATCAGAAAAACAATTCATTTAATTTCTGGAAAACTTCTGAATAATTTGCTTCCAATTATTGCTTTTTCTTTTCAAATAAAAAACAAGTGCTTATAGAAGGTCATGTAACTGTTGTACCACAGGCTGTATATGTGTTTAAAAGACTTAGTTTATAGGGTCCTATATTGCTTTCTCAATTATTAAAAATGTTGCAGTTATATATAGTTTTTCAAACTTCCAAAGTGCACATTCTTTTATATTGACTAATTGTTTAGGGCATTACTACATATGTGTTTTTACCCTTTAATTGCACTGCGGACTTCATTAAGTCAAGAATCATATCCCATAGTCTTTCGTATTAATGTATTTGTACGTACCCACCCCACTCTCATGATACTGTATTTTGCTGTCTAATTCATGGAACAATAACCAGTGAAATTTTTTGGAGACTTAAGCATTTTCCAAGGTAATTAATGGTCATATTCTGTATTTGCTTCAGATCATACCATCAAATATACATTTTGATGACTTTTGCTGACATTAGGAAAATGGGAGTTGTTTTTTCTCCAAAGAAAGATGCTCTTTCTCCTTCCTGACATTTCAGGCTTCTTAAACGTGATGGCACAATTTCCAACGAAAGACGAAACTGGGCTTTGAAAACAGAGGTGCTGTGCTGGCTGAGGCACGGACTCAGGCCGTCTCTATTAAACTTCACATTTTATTTTCCTGAAGATTAGCTGGAGCCCAAGTAACAGTCTCCCCTGTCTGAATATTTGAACAGTTGGAGACGCAAGTACCAGCCAACAACTTAATTTTAAAAATTGGCGTTAATCTTTCCTCTTTCCTGTATATATTCTCTCCTAATGCCACAAGTCACAGTAAATGGCTCATTAAACTTTAGGCAATGCTATGGAATGCTTGCTACCATTTATAGGCAATGCTCTCCAAAGTACAATTAGAGGGAGTATTATGACACAGAACAATGGAGACAATTATTTCTGAAGTTTATTAATGCTAATTAGCATATGGCATCTAAGACAGCTGCTGATACTTCATTGCTAAATACTGAGGGACTAATTAGTGTTTGATGTTAATTAGCTGCTTCTGCATGTGCCTGGCCCTTAGAGGCATATGCCCTGTCACCATCGAGCTATTAAAAGTCTGGCCCTGCACTCTGCACGAATGTGATGTGGCATTTAGGAGTTCTCTTAGAGTATATGGCATTCTTCTTTAATATATATGCCCTGAATAGATTCCACAGAAGCTTTAGTAATTGGCTAGTTATTCCACTCTTCATTGAAAACATACTAATAAATCGTAGATTTTTTTTTTTTTTTTTTTTGCGGTACGCGGGCCTCTCACTGCTGTGGCCTCTCCCGTTGCGGAGCACAGGCTCTGGACGCGCAGGCTCAGCGGCCATGGCTTACGGGCCCAGCCATCTTCCTGGACCGGGGCACGAACCCATGTCCCCTGCATCAGCAGGCGGACTCTCAACCACTGCGCCACCAGGGAAGCCCATAAATCGTGGATTTTTAAGTGCTAAAGTGAAGACGATACTTTAATTTAGCTTATATTTTTTCATGACCTCTGATAAGGGAATGACTTCAAATACTAGAGATCACTGGTATGAAAAGTATCTGGGTTTAATTTACTTAATAATCAAGCTGACTTTGCTTATGTTTGTCAATTTACACTTAATCATTTACTGATGATTAAAATTCATTATTAAATAAATATATCAATTATGTATGTACACTTTCCCATGAACCAATTCAGTAAATTTTTTCATTTCTGATTCTTTTTCTCTTTTAACGAAAACAAAATGATTTTCTTTTTTTTTATGGAAGTGCTGTAATTTATTTAACATGTATTTAAAAAAATTTTTTTAATTTAATTAATTTTTTTATACAGCAGATTATTATTAGTCATCAATTTTATACACATCAGTGTATACATGTCAATTCCAATCGCCCAATTCAGCACACCACCACCCACAACCCCCCGCCACTTTCCCCACTTGGTGTCTGTATGTTTGTTCTCTACATCAGTTTCTCAATTTCTGCCCTGCAAACCGGTTCATCTGTACCATTTTTTAGGTTCCACATGTATGTGTTAATATACAATATTTGTTTTTCTCTTTCTGACTTACTTCACTCTGTATGACAGTCTCTAGATCCATCCAAGTCTCAACAAATGACCCAATTTCGTTCCTTTTTATGGCCGAGTAATATTCCATTGTATATATGTACCACATCTTCTTTATCCATTTGTCTGTCGGTGGGCATTTAGGTGGCTTCCATGACCTGGCTTTTGTAAACAGTGCTGCAATGAACATTGGGGTGCATGTGTCTTTTCGAATTACAGGTTTTCTCTGGGTATATGCCCAGTAGTGGGATTGCTGGATCATATGGTAATTTTATTTTTAGTTTTGAAGGGACTTCCATACTGTTCTCCATAGTGGCTGTATCAATTTACATTCCCATCAACAGTGCAAGAGGGTTCCCTTTTCTCCACACCCTCTCCAGCATTGGTTGTTTGTAGATTTTCTGATGACGCCCATTCTAACTGGTGTGAGGTGGTACCTCATTGTAGTTTCAATTTGCATTTCTCTAATAATTAGTGATGTTGAGCAGCTTTTCCTGTGCTTCTTGGCCATCTGTATGTCTTCTTTGGAGAAATGGCTACTTAGGTCTTCTGCCCATTTCTTCATTGGATTGTTTGTTTTTTTTAATATTGAGCTGCATGAGCTGTTTATATATTTTGGAGATAAATCCTTTGTCCATTGATTCACTTGCAAATATTTTCTCCTGTTCTGAGGGTTGTCTTTTCATCTTGTTTATGGTTTCCTTTGCTGTGCAAAAGCTTTGAAGTTTCATTAGGTCCCATTTGTTTATTTTTGTTTTTATTTCCATTACTCTAGGAGGTGGATCAAAAAAGATCTTGCTGTGATTTATGTCAAAGAGTGTTGTTCCTATGTTTTCCTCTAAGAGTTTTACAGTGTCCGGTCTTACATTTAGGTCTGTAATCCATTTTGAGTTTATTTTTGTGTATGGTGTTAGGGAGTGTTCTAATTTCATTCTTTTACATGTAGCTGTCCAGTTTTCCCAGTACCACTTATTGAAGAGACTGTCTTTTCTCCATTGTATATCCTTGCCTCCTTTGTCATAGATTAGTTGACCATAGGTGCGTGGGTTTATCTCTCGGATTTTTATATTGTTCCATTGATCTATGTTTCTGTTTTTGTGCCAGTACCATATTGTCTTGTTTACTGTAGCTTTGTAGTATAGTGTGAAGGCAGGGAGTGTGATTCCTCCAGCTCCATTTCTTTTCCCACAAGACTGCTTTGGCTATTCGGGGTCTTTTGTGTCTCCATACAAATGTTAAGATTTTTTGTTCTAGTTCTGTAAAAAATGCCATTGGTAATTTGATAGGGATTGCATTGAATCTGTAGATTGCTTTGGGTAGTATAGTCATTTTCACAATGTTGATTCTTCCAATCCAAGAACATGGTATATCTCTCCATCTGTTGGTATCATCTTTAATTTCTTTCATCAGTGTCTTATAGTTTTCTGCATACAGGTCTTTTGTCTCCTTAGGTAGGTTTATTCCTAGGTATTTTATTCTTTTACTTGCAATGGTAAATGGGAGTGTTTCCTTAATTTCTCTTTCAGATTTTTCATCATTATTGTATAGGAATGTAAGAGATTTCTGTGCATTAATTTTGTATCCTGCAACTTTACCAGACTCGTTGGTTAGCTCTAGTAGTTTTCTGGTGGCATCTTTAGGATTCTCTATGTGTAGTATCATGTTACCTGCAAAGAGTGACAGTTTTACTTCTTCTTTTCCAATTTGTATTCCTTTTATTTCTTTTTCTTCTCTGATTGCCGTGGCTAGGACTTCCAAAGCTATGTTGAATAATAGTGGTGAGACTGGACATCCTTGTCTTGTTCCTGATCTTAGAGGAAATGCTTTCAGTTTTTCAGCATTGAGAATGATGTTTGCTGTGGGTTTGTCATATATTACCTTTATTATGTTGAGGTAGGTTACCTCTATGCCCACTTTCTGGAGTTTTTATCATAAATGGGTCTTGAAGTTTGTGAAAAGCTTTTTCTGCATCTATTGAGAGGATCATATGGTTTTTGTTCTTCAATTTGTTAATATGGTGTGTCACATGGATTGATTTGCATATATTGAAGAATCCGTGCATCCCTGGGATGAATCCCACTTGATCGTGGTATATGATCCTTTTAATGTGTTGTTGGATTCTGTTTACTAGTATCTTGTTGAGGATTTTAGCATTTATATTTATCAGTGATACTGGTCTGTAATTTTCTTTTTTTGTAGTATCTCTGTCTGGTTTTGGTATAGGGTGATTGATGGTGGCCTCATAGAATGAATTTGGGAGTGTTCCTTCCTCTGCAATTTTTTGCAAGAGTTTGAGAAGGATGGGTGTTAGTTCTTCTTTAAATGTTTGATAGAATTCACCTGTGAAGCCATCTGGTCCTGGACTTTTGTCTGCTGGAAGATTTTTAATCACAATTTCAATTTCATTACTTGTGATTTGTCTGTTCATATTTTCTATTTCTTCCTGTTAAGTCTTGGAAGGTTATACCTTTCTAATAATTTGTTCATTTCTTCCAGGTTGTCCATTTTATTGGTATAGAGTTGCTTGTAGTAGTCTCTTAGCATGCTTTGTATTTCTGCAGTGTCTGTTGTAATTTCTCCATTTTCATTTCTAATTTTATTGATTTGAGTCCTCTCTCTCTTTTTCTTGATGAGTCTGGCTAATGCTTTATCAATTTTTTTTATCTTCTCAAATAACCAGATTTTAGTTTTAGTGATCTTTGCTATTGTTTTCTTTGTTTCTATTTTCATTTATTTCTGCTCTGATCTTTATGATTTCTTTCCTTCTGCTGACTTTGGCTTTTGTTTGTTCTTCTTTCTCTAGTTCCTTTAGGTGTAAGGTAAGATTGTTTATTTGAGATTTTTCTTGTTTCTTGAGGTAGGCTTGTATGTAAACTTCCCTCTTAGAACTACTTCTGCTGCATCCCTTAGGTTTTGGATCATCATGTTTTCGTTGTCATTTGTCTCCAGGTATATTTTGATTTCCTCTTTGATTTCTTCAGTGATCTCTTGGTTATTTAGTAACGTATTGTTTAGCCTCCATGTGTTTATGTTTACTTTTTTTCCCTGTAATTCATTTCTAATCTCATAGCGTTGTGTTCAGAAAAGATGCTCGATATGATTTCAATTTTCTTAAACTTACTGAGGCTTGATTTGTGACCCAAGATGTGATCCATCCTGGAGAATTTTCCGTGTGCACTTGAGCAGAAAGTGTAATCTGCTGTTTTTGGATTGAATGTCCTGTAAATATCAGTGAAATCTGTTTGGTCTATTGTGTCATTTAAAGCTTCTCTTTCCTTTTTAATTTTCTGTTTGGGTGATCTGTCCATTGGTGTAAGTGAGGTGTTAAAGTCCCCCACTATTATTGTGTTACTGTCGAGTTCCTCTTTTATAGCTGTTAGCAGTTGCTTTATGTATTGTGGTGCTCCTATGTTGGGTGCATATATATTTATAATTGTTACATCTTCTTCGTGGACTGATCCCTTGATCGTTATGTAGTGTCCTTCCTTGTCTCTTGTAACATTCTTTAATTTAAAGTCTATTTTATCTGATATGAGTATTGCTACATCAGCTTTCTTTTGGTTTCCATTTGCATGGAATATCTTTTTCCATCCCCTCACTTTCACTCTGTATGTGTCCCTAGTCTGAAGTGGGTCTCTTTTAGACAGCATATATATGGGTCTTGTTTTTGTATCCATTCAGCAAGCCTGTGTCTTTTGGTTGGAGCATTTAATCTATTCGCGTTTTAGGTAATTATCAATATGTATGTTTCTATGACCATTTTCCTAATTGTTTTTGGTTTGCTTTTGTAGGTCCTTTTCTTCTCTTGTGTTTCCCACTTAGAGAAGTTCCTTTAGTATTTGTTGTAGATCTGGTTTGTGGGTGCTAATTCTCTTAGCTTTTGCTTGTCTGTAAAGCTTTTGATTTCTCCATCGAATCTGAATGAGATCATTGCCCGGTAGAGTAATCTTGGTTGTAGGTTCTTCCCTTTCATCACATCAAGTATATAATTCCACTCCCTTCTGGCTTGTAGAGTTTCTGCTTAGAAATCAGCTGTTAAACTTATGGGAGTTCCCTTGTATGTTATTTGTCATTTTTCTCTTGCTGCTTTCAATAATTTTTCTTTGTCTTATTTTTTGCCAATTTGATTACTATGTGTCTTGGTGTGGTTCTCCTTGGGTTTATCCTGTATAGGACTCTCTGCACTTCCTTGACTTGGGGGGGCTATTTCCTTTCCCATGTTAGGGAAGTTTTTGACTACAGTCTCATCAAATATTTTCTCTGGTCCTTTCTCTCTCTCTTCTCCTTCTGGGACCCCTATAATGTGAATGTTGTTGCATTTAATGTTGTCCCAGAGGTCTCTTAGACTGTCTTCATTTCTTTTCATTCCTTTTTCTTTATTCTGTTCCACAGCAGTGAATTCCACCATTCTGTCGTCCAGGTCACTTATCCATTCTTCTGCCTCAGTTATTGTGCTATTGATTCCTTCTAGTGTAGTTTTCATTTCAGTTATTGTATTGTTCATCTCTGTTTGTTTGTTCTTTAATTCTTCTAGGTGTTCTTTAATTCTTCTAAGTCTTTGTTAAACATTTCTTGCATCTTCTCGATCTTTGCCTCCATTCTTTTTCCAAGGTCCTGGGTCATCTTCACTATCATTACTCTGAAATCTTTTTCTGGAAGGTTGCCTATCTCCACTTCATTTAGTTGTTTTTCTGGGGTTTTACCTTGTTCCTTCATCTGGTACATAGCTCTCTGCCTTTTCGTCTTGTCTGTCTTTCTGTGAATGTGGTTTTTGTTCCATAGGCTGCAGGATTGTAGTTCTTCTTGTTTCTGCTGTCTGCCCTCCAATTTTCTGTCTTTAAAACCCGAGATTAGACTTTAGTCATCAAACTCGTGTTTTGAAAGTATCATAGTTTAGGTTAAGCCAGTCCTCTGGAAAGAGTTTTCATGCTAGTCTTAAAAACTTTCAAAGACACTGTTTGCTTGTTTTCCTGGGGGCTTTTTGGGTGGGTGGGGGAGTGATTAGTATTAACAGTTTGCTCAGGAATTCCTGTGACTGTCAGCTTTACTTGTTGAATAACTTCTTTCAAGCAGAACTTTCTCTGCAGTTAGTAAATGAAGTTAAGAATTCAGCTGAAAATATGAACTCTGTGACTAGTAACCACAGTGATATATCATGGTTTAAAATTTTAAAGATAATCTCAGATTTTAATTTCACACAGGGATAATTGTTTTTATGATGATCTAAGTGTGCAATTTGAACAATGATAAGAAAGATTTAGTTAATAATTATTACCCAATAATTTTTACCCATTAGTTTATGGCTTTGAGATGTTTTGGTACTTGGCAGTTGGTATGAAGCTTTTATGGTCCATGGTGTTAAAAATAAAGGAATGAAACAAAGCTGTCCCCAGTGGAAATTATACAGTTATTTGTCAAAGTTACAAAACTACAATGTCTTCAATGGCTAATTGGCCAGAAAACATGGAAAAGGAGGACAATGAAGGAAGAAAGTGAAGAAAAAACAACTTATAAATGTAGTCACCATTTAAAAATACCCACTCATTTTTCTAGGTTGATTTCTCATTAGGATGTTTGAGCTTTGGAAAACAAGGAATAGACCCACAAAATAAGCTGTCTTTTTATTTTCTTTTTCCTTTTCCAAGTACTTTTTGTCATCTTCTTCTTAATTTTTACATTCCTTCCCAGAAAGTGAATACAAGTTTCCAGAAATTTAGATTTTAGGAGGTGAAAAATGATAGACACAAAACTTAAAACATAATTGGCTGTTTGAGAACTCTGAAGAGTGAAATATGGAAGTGTATAAATATAATTGAGGTAGTATAGTGAAAACAATATGAAACTTGACTCTTCATATGTTTGTGGCACTGGGCCTCAAAGTCTCAGATTCCTTGTCTATAAAATGAGAAATATTCTGTTCACATAGCAGAGTATTTAAGAGTATGTTCTCTGCTTTGCTTCAATTGGCTCTTGTTTCAAGGGGCTCTGTGACTTATCTGTGTTGTAGCTTTTGTGTCTGTAAAATTATAGTGATAAATTTGTCTGCCTGTCTTATACCAGAGACTCTAGGGAAAAAAAGGCTAAGGGCAAGTATTAAAATGCAAATACTTTACTTAGGATGTGCAATATCAATAATTTACCCCAACTCTGGGAATGTCTCTCCCTATATTGAGAGTCTTTTATCTCTTTCAACATTTTATCAAGTCAATGACCCCAAAGTTGAATTTCATAAAAGACACTAGTCGGTAGTCTCACATCTGAGTTCTAAGGTTGTTTGAGACTTAATACTCAAATTAGTTTTATTAGTCTTAAATTAACTCTTACCGTGTTATCATTAAGGATGGGGGGTATCAACCAAAATAAATACTGCAAGAGTCTGCAAATCAGAGGAGTTTATTTAGGGTCTCAATCATTGCAATTTGGGAGACACAGATTCAAGTAACCCCAAAAGAATGTTTCCAGGAAGAGAAAGAGTCAGGGGCTTATAAAGAAATTTTGATTGACTGTGATGCGAGTCAGAAAGTATTCGTCCTTAAGGAATGACCATTTGTTTTAGGGTAGAGGTTCAATAAGTGGATAGACTGTCCTGAGTTGTTAGAGTGAGTCCAGTAAGTATCTTGAGTTTCTGGCAGGTATTCTGGATGACTTCATCAGTTCAAAGGTCAGATTCCATCCAGGCTGAGAAGTGCATAAGTCACACTTCTTAATGGCCTCCAAGCTCCATATTATCTTATTTTATTTTGGGGGAGAGGTTTAGAATTTGTATATTTTTTCCTTTTTTATTGAAGTATAGTTGATTTATAATATATTAGCTTCAGGTGTACAACATAATGGTTCAATTTTTTATATATTATACTCCATTTAAAGTTATCATAAAATATCAGCTATATTCCATGTGCTGTACGATATATCCTTGTAGCTTATCTATTTTATCCATAGTAATTTTTACTTCTTAATCCCCTTCCCCTATCTTGCCCCTCCTCATTTCCCTCTCCCCAAAGGCAACCTGGTTTGTTCTGTATCTGACTCCGTTTTAGAGAGCTCTCTTACTCCAATTTTATTTTTCCTTCACAAGAGATAGCAAAAATCATCTTAAAATATGCAACCTGTGAAAGACCCCTAATAAACAAATTCCATGCTAATTCATATTCAGATATAAACAGTGATAGAAAATAACTACCATTGATCCAGTTGACTGATTTTTGAATAATTATAAGTCATTTTACCAAGATGGCCTTAACTTTCTCATTCTTCACTAACCTTTAGGGCATTTGTTTTAGAAAACATTTAAATTCTCTGTTCCTTTGAGATGTAAATCTTTTCCCAGTCTTCTGTGATTTTTTAACCCAGGAATTTCTTTCTCAAACACTTGGAAGCTATCTCACAGTCTAGAAGGATGATGCCCTTTGTTCCCATCTTCCTGGAGGGCCGGAGGACAGCTCAGCAATCATCACAGTTATTACTGTTGAGCAAACAGAGGGCCTAATCACCTGGACCAATCCCCGCCCTCCTCCTGCAATACTTTTCTACTCACTCAGCCCAGTGCTTAAATCTCTCCAGCCCTTTGTTTCAGCGGAGTCAAGTTTAATCACTCTACCCTAGTATTGAATACAATTTTCCTTGCCTGTTTAACTCTGTTTAGTGAAGCTTTTCCTTGATGCCCTCAAAAATTGATCTTATGTTAATAATCTGGAAATTTTGATGTATAACAGTATTGGAAACATATGTAGGGTATTTCATCTTTGAAAAAATTTTTCTGATATTTCAAAGTGCATGTAAGTTCTATCCATTAAATATCTTTAACTTTGTGAAAACTAAAACAAAAAAATATTCCACATCAATTTGAGTATAAGAAGTGACTGTGCTCTGTCCAATAAGACTTCAATAATAATGGCTTTCTAAGACTTTGCTATCTCCAGTGATAATTTTGATACTTAGTATTACAGACATATGCCTTTAAGAGTAATTACAAATTTAAATGCAAATTTTTATTTTGCTTTGCTTGTCTGTTTTTACTCTGTTAGAAAAAAAATAGGTGGAAAATATAGGTGATTTATTTTGCATTAGGTTGCTATTTCTTGTGTCACACAGTCACATTCAGTTAAACACCTCCTGCCTAAAATCTGTTCTGACCTTTGGACAGAACTATTATCCTTCTGAAGATTCCCAAAGGTTATAGCAATTAGAATATACTATGTCTTTGCAACAAAAATTCAAAAGGTCTCTTTTAATTATGATACTTTACCATAGATCAATAGCCCCCATTAAAAGGATTCTTTTTCTCTTTCTCCTGACGCTGCTTTGACTATGCTTGCAGTGAGTTGCAGATCAGTTATTGCTAAAATACATCTAATTATTTTCTTCCACTAAAACATCTAATTTAGCTAGGGGAAAAATAAAGAACCTCATGCAATTTTTTTAAGAGAGAATTTGGACTCTGCCTGCATATAAGTAGATTAATGATTTTAATGAGGTGACATGCCCAGGATTGGGGTGGGTAGAAGCAGTGACAAGTGGTGACTTTCAGGATGTTATGGTTCGTAACCACAGGCAGAGAGGTAGTGACCTGTGTTTTTCAGCGAGCAAAACTTGTTGCTTTTTGCCCTCTGCTACTCCATTGTTGCTGAGGATTTTATCTTGTGTGCTTTCCCCACACAGAACTACATCTTCATACAGGAAAGGCAGATAAAATCTGCACATGAATTTGGAGAGGAACTGTTTTATACCACTGTGAGCCCTTCTAAGGCTGTTTAAATAACTTCTAAGAGGTGAATGGTTTTCATCCAGCATGGGTAGTCATAGGGTGTTAATTCTAAACTGGTCCAGGTTTTTAAACCGTTGAATAATATATAATTGTTCTTACTGCGACTCCTTAAGGCAAATCAGTTCTAGACAAATTAGAAACGAAACAACGGAGGCAAACAAAGGTGGGTGTAAATAGATCCACTGACATATTTGCAAAAAAACCCACAAAAGTCTAACGCATATCTCTATACTATTCCTATATGAAATAGTACTATTCTAAGATGATTGAGACCCAAAGTGAAATTAATTACTAATGCTATCTTTCTGAACGTTGAGCTCAATTTCAAGCACCAAATAATTAACCTAAGGTACATAATTAGGTTGATGATTCATACAAACTTTGGTGACTTTATAAAGTCCTCCAGTTATGAAAACTCTTAATTATTATAAGCAGCAGGTGCAGAGACGCCATACAAGTCTATGTTCCTCATTCATCTTCAGAGAAAATATCACATTTTCTTTATCCATTCACTCCTTGACAGCTGTTTCGATTGTTTTCATAGCTTGGCTCTTGTGAATAATACTGCAGTGAATGTGGGCGTGCAGATATTTTCTTTGCGATACTGATTTCATTCCCTTTGGTTATACAGCCAGAAGTGGCATTGCTGGATCATATAGTAGTTCAGTGTTTTAATTTTTTGAGGAGCCTCCCTGCTGTTCTCCATAATGGCTGTACCAATTTACATTCCCACCAACAGTGCACAAGGGCTCCCTTTTTCATGCCCTTGTCAACACTTGTCACCTCTTGTGTTTTTTAGGTTTTTTTTTTTTTTTTTTTTTTTGCGGTACGTGGGCCTCTCACTGTTGTGGCCTCTCCCATTGCGGAGCACAGGCTCCGGACGCGCAGGCTCAGCGGCCATGGCTCACGGGCCCAGCCGCTCTGCGGCACGTGGGATCCTCCCGGACCGGGGCACGAACCCGTGTCCCCTGCATCGGCAGGCGGACTCTCAACCACTGCGCCACCAGGGAAGCCCCTGTATTTCACTTTATTCAGTCCATTTCTCTCTGTTGATCTATCTGTCTACCTACCTACCAATCATCTGTCTCTAGAGCTATGTTGTTTCAGTTTATATCCTACTTGAGGATATTGAGGAAGGGGTCTCATCTAAACATCCTGTGCATGTAGGCAATTACGTAGAGACCAGGAAGTTTAGACATGTGTTTCTAAACCTTTTCACAGTGAAATTTCCCTTGAATATTTTAGTTATTGAACTATTTTCACTGTGGATGTCATTATGCATAATAAGACAACTAAATAAAAATTTGTGGAGATGGAATTTGTGGAATTGGTAAGTGAAAAGATCTACAGATAGTCACTTTCAAGTAGGTAATAATATTTGGCTACAGAAAACAGTTATCCCTGAGAAGTATTTGGAAATCGAGATACAATTGAGAAAGAATCCATTTAAGGCATCACTGAGTTGAGGAAGCAATAAATAAGGAGTTGAATGGATATAATTCTGAAGGGGAGAGGACTTCAGAGAAGTTTTCTTATGATCTACAGCTATTTTGATCCCTGGATGTATTTACTATTTCTGAGCTCAGGCTGAGAATGTATTTTGCTTGGATAGGTGCCCACTCTTGGGGAATGCAGAAACTATAAGAAATCTTGGTGGTCTCCAAAGGGTAAACTAAAATCAAAACAAAAAAAAAAATGACAGTATGAAGGGAATCAAAACACATCCAATTTCCTCCTCAAGACTTCTGTGAAATTATGAAGTTGTACCTGATAAGAGGGACTAAAATATTAAGCCAGAATTCTCTAAGAAGCATAGCAGAGTTTTCTGCCATCTCACAGAGCTAAGAAAACAGAAATCAGAATTAAGATTGTCGAAAGGGACCAAGATGAGTAAATCTAGCTACTTATGAGAGCCCAACAAGTCTGTTAGAAATAGGGCATCTCAGGCTTCCCGTAAGTGCAGCTCTGTCCAACTAAGCTCAGTGCTTATTTTGATGAAGGTCTAGCAGAAGATGTGAACCTTTAGAGAAGTTTGATTTCATCTATGCCCTCTGTGTTTTTTAGTATAACACATCAGGCATTCAGTTGAAATTAGGAAGAATGCCAAGAAATAGGATCATGTGATCAAAAACTAAAAGAAAAAACCCAGGAAATAAAAATTGGCTCTAAGGTATTTGAACTAATGGAATAAGTAGAAAATGACTTAAAAGTAGCTGTGATTAACTTGTTTAATGAAAAGGAGAAAAATAGAAAAAATTTTGAGAAAACTGGAAACTATTGAAAGATACATAAGTTCTAAGAATAAAACTACAGTGCCTGAAATTGGGTTTAACTTCAAGAGTATATGAGTAGAAACTATTCAAACTGAATAATGGAGAAGAAAAAATGGGAAGTATAGGAAAAATTCATAAGAGGCAAATGAGACAAAGTGAAAGGTCTAATAACCTTGGAGGTAAATATAAGGAGAAGTAAGAGGGAATAAATCAGGCATCATCAGGATTTGAAGAAATGATGTTCAAGATACTTTCAATACCGATGAAAGGTTTCAAACCAGACATTAAATAACTTTTGCAAACCTCAGTGAAGATAAATACGCAACCATACCTAGAAACGTCTTCCTAAGACTGTTGGAAACAAAGACTAAATGTTTAAAGTAGCTAGAAAATAAGATCCGATGCGTTCAAAGCATCAACAATAGGAACACAGGCTGAGGGTACACGAAAAACAATGGAAGCCAGAAAGACATCGAATAATGTCTTTAAGTGTTGAACAAAAAGAATTACCAGCTTAGAGTTCTACAACAGTGAAAATATCTTTCAAAGTAAAGGCTAAACGTAGATGTTTCTCTTCTAGTTCTGGGCAAAATGGAGTAGACACATTTCTCTTTATTCTTGTGGCTAAGCACAATTAATTCTGGATGTCATGTGTAAAAAAGACATGAATATATCCTGAAAGATAAAGAGAAGACAGACTGACTGAGGACTTCAGCATCTTAGACGAGGAATTCTTCGAGTTTTCTTTTTTCTTATACACCAACACCTGGATGCTGGAGAAGCTGGCATCCTGATTATGCCAACAGGCACAGACAAGAAAAACAAAATCAGTGTAATACTGTTGAAAAATGGGGAAGTTCATATAATTGCCTCATATACAGAATAAATACATAAACTTTTAAATATCATTGATGAAAGGATAAAAAAATCAAGTAGGAAAAATCTAACAAAATTGTGCAAAACATGTAAGCCACTATGTACAAAACCATTTGAGAGAAAATTTGTAATGCCTCAATAAAGCAGTATACCACATTCATGTATTTAAAGAAACAATATTGCTAAGACTTTTCCTCTAGATTGACTTATAGATCCAGTATTATTTCAATATCGATCACAGAAGAGTTTCTGAAGAAATTGCAATCTGGTTCTAAAATTTATATGGAAATTTAAAGGAGAGAGGGAGAGAAAAAGAGCGAGAGGGATTGAAAACACCCATGCGTATGTATGTGCTCGTATATGTGTGTTTTCAAGAATACAGTATAGCTGACATAATCAGTGATGTCCCAGAAGATGGACCGTACATAGAGATTGCTCTAGAGAAAACATTATAAATAAGTATTGTTCAGAAATATTAAAAGGTTTACCAATCTTCTGGGCTCTCGTAACCAAAGCGGAAGCAAATTTTTATTCCAAATTATACCAGCATGATTGGAAAGTTTTCTTAATTAAACCTATTAACCTACATCTGACATTTCTGAGTAAATAAGGCAGTGTGAGTTGCATGGCAGCAAAATCACACAGAACAACATAGATTTTTCTACCCCATTTCATTCAGAGCAACCTGATTTTGTTTGTCTTACGTTATTATTTTGCCTCCAATATTTTAAATAGCTCCTGATTCAAACCAAACCATAAATCTGCTAATGTATGCATTTCCTCTTTTTTTTTTTTTGGATGACATGTTTATTAGCGTATAATATCCACACAGTACAATCCATCAGTTCTTTTGGTCTTACAGTTGTATGTGTTTTGATTAATATATACTATTACATAACCACTACCACAATCAAGATATAGAATATTTGTCTCCCTCAGTTCCCTCATGTCCCTTTGTACTGAGTCCCCTTCCCCCACTCACCACCTGACCCATTCTTGGCAAAACCTGATCTGCTTTCTGTCTCTCTAGTTTTCTCTTCCCAGATTGTCATATAATCAATCAAAGACTATGTAGACTTTTATATCTGATTGCTTTCACTTCAGCAATATTTTTGTATTTTTCAGTAATTCACTTCCATTGATTACCGGGTAACATTTTACCTTAAGGATATACTATGAAATTTTTCTCTATTCACTGATAGCATATGTGTTGCTTTCAGATTTGGGCTGTTATCACTCAGGGTACCGTAAATATTCATATATAGGTCTTGGTATAGACATATGTTGACGTTTCTCTTAGGGAAATTCCTAAGTGTGTGATTGCTGGATCACATGACATAATATTTACCTGTAAAAGGAACTGCCAAGCGGTTTTCTAAGCTGGCTGTACCATTTTTCATTGCACAGGACAATGTCATGAGAGTTTGAGTTGCTAGCATTTGGTATTCACAGATTTCATGAAAGTTAGCTGTTCCATACATGTGTAGGGGTATCTCAGTTTTTAATTTTTGTTCCTTAATGACTAATAGTGTTAAACATTTTTTCATGTGTTTATTTGCTATTCATAGCCCTTCTTTGTTAAATGTGTTTTCAAAAAAATTTTTTTGAGTTATTTGATTTTTTACTGAGTTGTGAGAGTTTAATCAGATGTATATTTTGCAAATATTTTCTCCCAGCCTGTGGCTTTTCATTGTCATCACATTGTCTTTTGAAAGGCAGAAGTTTACATTTTAATGAATCAATTATCAATACTTTCTTTTGTATTGTGAGTTTTTGGTGTCTTATCCAAGGAATCTTTGCTTAACTCTTTAATTAGAACAGCCCTCATTACATTTGTTTGATGCTAGCTTTGTGTTGAAAGCAAATGAAATCTTGATATTGACGCTTAAAAATATATATGCTGGTATATGTGTTTGCTTTTACAGGACTAGAGGAGCCATATATATGCAGCACTAACATGTCACTTATGCTGCCAGCGCTCCCTATTATTAAGACAAAATATAAAGCTTGAAAGCAGCATTTGGAATAGCATGAAATAAGGATGTCACATCATATTTAAATTACGTTATTATAAGTTTCAAAATGTAAATGAATATACACGATATGAGTGAGGTCTTGTGCCTTTAAACATCAAAAATGGTTTGAATTTCAATTTTTTTTCTTGAAAGAGACCATCTTTTCAATAGAGTATATTTAAATATTACAACACAAAAATTGAACATAAAGAAGAGACTTATAACATTTAATTGTCAAATCAGAAAATAATTCATTTTGAATCCAACTTTAAAAAAGTGTATGTTTTACCTCTGCATGTCTGGAACCTCACGATATATTGTTATCATTTCTGCTTTAAACCTCAGTAGCCTATGTGTGTATATTTACTCAGGATGTCCTGAAAAAAATTTGGACGTACCAGGAACGAGAAAGAAACAGAAAATTCTGACTCGTGTATGGACACAAGCACATCTGTGAACATGGGTCATATTTTTCTACTTTCTACTTGTGTCTCATGCTTCTAAAATTTATTCAGGATGTTGTGTGTGAAACAGTGTTATAGACTAAGTAATATTTACCCCCAGAAAAAAACATGCCCTTTTCACTTTCAAGCCCTAGTCTGGGGTATGTGTGGATCTAACAGTGATTGAGCTGTTTCATGGCTTTAGTGTGCTCATCACTACCTTCGAAGGCTCTTGGATCAGAGCTTTGCTTTTACTGGCGCCCCAGGTGTCAGTCTGCTTTACATGCGCACTGTGAAGGCCCAGGCACCTGGAGTGGGGGAGGAGGGTTTCTCTTAGTCCTTCTGCCCTGCCCCAAGCTTTGAGGGCTCTGGGTTGTCGACTCTGTTGAGGGACCATGGGAAAAATGGTGGGTTGTGCAGACACCGTCTTTTTTTTTTTTTTTTTTTGCTGTACGCGGGCCTCTCACTGTTGTGGCCTCTCCCGTTGTGGACCACAGGCTCGGGACACGTAGGCTCAGCGGCCATGGCTCACGGGCCCAGCCGCTCCGCAGCATGTGGGATCTTCCCGGACCGGGGCACGAACCCGTGTCCCCTGCATTGCCAGGCGGACTCTCAACCACTGTGCCACCAGGGAAGCCCCAGACACCGTCTTTGACTGCAGCCCCTCCGGATTCTGATCTCTCATGTCAACCTGTACCTAGATGTTATGAATTTATTAAAATTTAGACCCCTTTAGCCTTCCATATGTCTTTCAAGATTACCCCTTACCACCACTCTCACCATTCCAGCAGAAGAGAAAGCAGTTATGGTCTCTTCTCTTCTAGCAAAGCCTTCACTTTTTCTGAAATTTAGTTTTATTGTGTTTCTTTTTGTCCTCAGCTCTATGATGGGTAGAAAAACTTGTGTGGCTTTGTAATTCATCCATCTTACTCTCCTTCTCAGGGTGGGTGTAGATGACCTTTTGTGATTTCTGGATCTTAACTGAAAGCTGAAGGATGTAATACTTTCATTTTAAAATCAATATCTGAAAGATACAGAGTTACCAGCATCTAGCAATTCTTTTTTCCTTTATTGTATCACATACTTTTAATTAGACTCACAGGGCAGAATTGGAAGACATCTCTCATTTGTCGCTCTGCTGCCATTCTTAAAAATCTCTGCACTGAATGACACTTTTAGTCTCCGTTATTTTATGCAAGTGCCAATTACTCGTGGTCTGGTTCATCACCTGTGACTGCCAGGGACTGTTTCTGAAAGGGTGAAATAATGACCTATGTAGTATGAAAACACTGAGAGAGCGGTAGGTGTTGACTGTAGTTCCACGAGTCTCTTCATCAGAAACTAAAACTGTGGTGTTTTCTTCTTTAAATTCCTGTTGTGTGCCCGCAAGCTATTGAAATTATAGAGTCAAAAAAATCAAAGTGTGAGCATTTAAGTAGTTCACATCTAACCTGTTTTCTAGACAAAACACTTATTTTCTTCCAATAAACAGCCAGTACACTGAAACTAATTACACAGAGTCCACATCTCCTACCTCCTTAGAAGAGGAGCTTTGCTTTTTCTGTTTTGTTTTCATAAAAATCTTAAATGCAGCTTCTTTGACAGCTTATCCACTGATACATTTCTGCATGATTGTTTAAAGAGTGGTTACTGCAATTAATGTCGTCCTTGTGTACTTGGCAATTTGTGGGTAAGCCTGTTTGCTTCAGAGAGTCTGGTATTTTGGATTTTTAGCCAAATAAATGTCAACACATTTATATTTTTAAGTTTTTTGGGCTTTGGAAAAGTCACCTTATTCAAATAATACCTTCATTGAAAGTATACTTTTCATGGTTATCCTTTCTTTACTTGACCTTGGTTGTTTTATGGTTATAACTTTGATTTCCATTCTCAACAGTTACAACAATTAACTATGGAGTTTCTCGAATGTCAGCATATGAAGGACCTCAATTATGGGCATCAAAGCGGAATGAGTTATTTTTGCCCAGGCAAAATCCGCCTCATGTTACATCTGCATGAATAAACTGCTTAAATACTGTATTAGCCAGAGTACTGAATGCTAATTTCTGTGACAATAGAAACAAAATCTCAATGACATAGTGAAAGAGTCTTATTTATAACTCGCATTGCAGTCAACGTAGAGTGCAGGTTTCTGCTCTAAACGGTATCTCGAGGAAAAGGTTTGCTCCGTTCTCGTGGGTTCTTTAGCTTATAACACAAAGGTTAGCCTGAGGTGAAACAAAAAATGGCTTTTGAAGGAATTAGCTGCCCCATTAGAAGAGAGCCAAAGATTTCTCCTTTGTATTCTGTTGAACACATCTAGTTATATAATGGTCCTACTTGCAAAACGGGTTTGGGGGTTGAAGAGGAGGACCTGGATATTTTTTGTTTTTTTTTTTGCGGTACGCGGGCCCCTCACTGTTGTGGCCTCTCCCATTGCGGAGCACAGGCTCCGGACGCGCAGGCTCATCGGCCGTGGCTCACGGGCCCAGCCGCTCCGCGGCATGTGGGATCTTCCCGGACCGGGGCACGAACCCGTGTCCCCTGCGTCGGCAGGCGGACTCTCAACCACTGCGCCACCAGGGAAGCATACCAATTGGTAGCCAAGGTCAAAGTGAAGTGTGAGAAGTCCCAGTGTGTGGGAGCCATTCTGTGACGAACCTATGTTCTCTTTCATACGAATCCATGGGAAGATAGCACACATTTTGTTAAACATCTGTTATGACAAGCTTTATTTCATTTTCTCATTTAATCATCAGAAGAACTCCCAATTTGGTGGTGTTTTTGTATTTTATAGATTGGGACACTGAATGTTACAAATGGAAAAAAAGTAGCTTCTAAGCCATAAAGTGAAGAAATACTAGACAGCATAGAAAAACCCCCTTTTTTGATTATTTGTTTGATATTTATGTATTCTTTGAAGAATTTATGTTGCCCCTAAATGGTGGATCCTTGTCAAAGAATTCCATATTGTTTTTTGTTTTTTTCTCTTTTTCATTATGGTTGTTAAAAAAATTTAGCAAGGGGTTTACATAAGAAACCCTGTACCCAAATTTAAAATAAAACATACCCCTTGACTTTTAGTACAGTCATAGGTTATAGAGACCTAGTGCCATGATCCATTCTGTTTTAACATTACTTGTGGGTGAGAGAAAAGTTGTGCAATGCTGGAAATAATTTAAAAATTGATAAAAACTTTGATTCAAATTGAAGGTTTTCCTTTGTTTTCTAAAATAGTAAACAGAGCACAAGAGATAGCTCTTAAAATATTTACTAACACTATAAATTTTCTGCTAATATTAGGGTGTATATAACACTGCATAAATTTATTAGCAATATCATGTTTATTGTTGTTGACGATGATTCTATTTGTTTTAAAATTAGGTTGGGATTAACAGTTCAGAGGTATTGTAAGTGAAAGATGGAAAACATACATTTCACATATAATTATAATTTAAAGTATAAGAATAGATGAGATAGCACAGTGGAGAAAATTTACCACCTTCATCTCTTTGCCATGAAATTAAAAAGAAATTATTTATTACTCTACATGTCAGTTTGCATCAGTAGATGTGCCCTTGAGACAGTTATGTAATATTTTCATTTTCTATATTACGCGTTTATCAGTGCCTGATATAGATTATTCCCTCACTTATAGAAGTGCCTGAGTCTTTGCTTTTGAATCAATGCATGTACGTTAACGTGTATAACAGTAGTTTACAATAAATACATCGTCCTAAATAGTCACCTTTAGAAGGGTAGAAAAAAGATGTAAAGGGGATTCTACTATGCAAATATCCACTGAAATGCTGTAGAAAATGTTAAAAATTGTGAAAGATAAAAGATAAAAAGAAAATTTAGTTGACGATATCAGAGAAGTATTTATGATGCTGATAAAATGTGAAAGATAAGAAGAAATTTATCAAGTAGGAATAAAGCAAAGGAGGGGAAGGTTTAGTGTATCTTCTAGGCAAAAGGAAAAATTAGAAGCAAAAGCATTTACTGTTTAACCAATAATATTAAAACTGGCTGAAATTTAAACCTTGTCTAGAAGAACATTATGAGATCAAAGTGGGAAGCCAAATTATAGCAATGTTGTAGAGATCCTGAAATGAAATATTTATCTGTTACTTATTTATTGCATGCCTTACATTTTTCTAAGCACTGGGGATTTAACAGTTAACTCAACAGGCAAAATTCCTTTTCTGCAGGAGAAATATGCTAGTGGTAAGGGGAAATGAGGAAGAAAGATTGACAGAAAATCGGGGCTTCCCTGGTGGCGCAATGGTTGAGAGTCTGCCTGCCGATGCAGGGGACACGGGTTCGTGCCCCAGTCCGCGAAGATCCCATGTGCCGTGCAGCGGCTGGGCCCATGAACCATGGCCGCTGAGCCTGCGCGTCCGGAACCTGTGCTCCGCAATGGGAGAGGCCACAACAGTGAGAGGTCCGCGTACTGCAAAAAAAAAAAAAGATTGACAGAAAATAACTAAAAGAGTACAACGTATGCTTCTCAGGATAAAATGTCATGTTAATAATACATCAGGAAGTGAAAATGGGGATATTTAAGTCCAGCTGTGAGAGGATGGTAATTTAAAGGTAGGTTAGGGATTTAGAAAGGTCTTGCTGCAAGTGTTATGTTTAAGCAGAGACCCAATGAGGGCGTGAGCCATGCATCCGTCCAAGAGAAGGGCAGGGAGGTCCAAGTTGGAGCTATAGTGGAGTTATAATTTGAAAACCTTTAGCATCTGATGATAACAATTGATAATAGATGAGTTCACCAAGGGAATGAATGAGGGTATAGGAATGAAAGAAGATGAACATGGACTGACCTGGTTATCTAACTTCAAAACTTGCAGAGATGAGGTTGAAAAGCCAAAAGAAGCTGAGAAAGCACACACACACACACACACACACACACACAGAGAATGCAACACGGAAAATCTGGTTAACTTGAAACACAAACTAGGAAAATATTTCTAGAAAAAAAATGATTGTTTCAACTTTTGCTAGAGATATAAGGAAGTAAAGTCCTAGGACTGACTCATCATTGTGTTTCGGTCATTGGTGGCTTCGAGGAGACCAACTCCAGTGGCATGATGAGGGTTGAAACAGGGTTCAAACGAGAAGAGGAGGAAAGCACAAGTTGCCAAGGAGACCAGGTAAATCCTGAGTAGCATTGCTGTCTTATTTATGAGTGGAGAGTGGAGAGTGATGGCTCTTGGGGATAGTGGACAGTTGTTAGACAAATGCCCTTTGTCTAAGAGTAAGATGACGTGGGGTGTAGTATACAAATGGGACAGTTATCATTATATAGGAACCGAAGCCTTTATTTCACCTGAAGAGAAGTGAAGACAAAGGTGCCTTTGGCTGTGCATGTGTCCTGGTGCTGTGGGGAGCTCTATTCTGATAGCTTTTATTTTCTGTATGAACTAGAAGCCTGAGAATGCCAAGAACAGACTTGAATTCTTGGGTAGAGAGAAGATAGGAAATGCTCTTATATTAAAGGCATGGGCTAGAGAAATGGAGTAGCATTGCTGCCAAGCACGAAGAGCCCAATACAAAAAGTTAGAGCTCATGGATTTAATGTGAACTTGTACTTTTCCATGTATTTTTCTCGAGATACAGTCAGCTGTGCAGTTTTAGTGACAGAGCTGGGGAAAAAAAGTGATCTTAACTAGAGTGAATGCTTTGCAAGGCAAATAGGATGACACAATTGGCAAGCAAGGGAGTAGAGACTGCACCACAGTGACTTAACTGGGGGCCTTTGAATCTGTATTGGGACAGTGTGGTCACAAGACTGGAGTAGACCTGTGAACAGACGGTAGAATGAATGGATTTCAGGTCCTACTTGAATGTAAATGTTGTTGAAGTGATGGTAGGAGCCAGTCACCTGGAAACATTAGAAGTGGTAGTCATAGGGTGGGGCATTAAATTGTGATTTGGGCAGAGATGTGGCTTTTAGATATGCCAGGGATCTAGGGCATGCCAGTGGGGATAATGGTGAAGCGGAGCTGACAACAAATCGACCGTCTGAGAGACTGTGGTATTGGAGTGTTGACTGTTAGATGTTAAAAGTTAAGAAGGAGTAGTGCCAGAGAAAGAGAAACAGAGCCAGAACATATAATAGAATCTTCAAGGAGAGTGTTGAGGGTTTGGATAGATACCTTTGGCAAGGAGTAACAGGTGATACAATCTCAGAGCAGAAAATGAAATCTTAGGTGGTTTGAAGGAAGAGGGAAAGAACATGATTTGAAGGTAGCGAAGTAGAGTGAAGAGTACACATCCCACGCCCCTCGTGAGTGACTCCTGGGCCTGAAAAGACATGCTGCTTCAGAGAGGGGCAGGGGTCCCAGTCCTTATAGGAGAGCCAGGGGTCAGGGGTAGAAGGCAAAGGGAATAGCAGAAGAATCAAAGCTACAGGGGATTTTTCTGATGAAGAATCATGAATTCCAGAGAGCACAGGGGAAGTTTTCAGAAATTCGTCAGGTTGGGAAAGGGTCATAAGGGTCCAAGATGTAGGACCTTGAGAAATGTCTGACTGTCCTGGGCTTCTCGTGGTGACTGAAAAGAGGGAGAAATCCCCAAGTGGGATCCATGCCAATGGTCTCAATGCCTGTACTGGAAAGTCTGGAGTGCTTGAGTGCTGGGGCTTGGGGCAGGATGATGAGTGGCGGCGCTAGAATTTTTTAAGAAGGGAAACTATCACTTCATGATTTACTTATATAACAGACTCTGATTACAAAAGATTCGAATACAGAGCTGTGAGTGATTTGCCTTATTTCCTATCCCCAGTGTTCTTCATAGAGTTACCTGCAAGGTTTCATTAATAGAACTTTAGGTTTCATTTGAGGAAACATGAAAATAAGTAGCAGTTCTAATTGCCTAGTATTTATACAATTTAGAGATTCTCTGGATGGTGGGACACAAGACACTGACTATGATACGTGAAAGGCAGAACTCTCCCCTACAACTCCGAGGAGAGGAGGTGCCAGGGCTCCCTGGGGGTGGTCCTGGCGACAAGATAACAGCAAGCCAGGGCTGCAGGGGGCATCTTATGTATGGCAAGCAGGATGGAGTTTCCTAGGTTTCTCGAGCTGCCTGTGGATTCCATCATTTGAATAATTTTAAAGACTCCTAGGGCACAGGGGCTCTTCCTAGCTGTTACTTGGCCCTGGAGTGACTAGGGCTGCTGCAGTGTGGACCTGGGTGGTGAAAGCCCAATAGGACGTGGTTGGATTGCAGTGTTAATCAGCCGCTCACGAAAAGGAACTGGCCAGCCTTAAGCCAGGACCTTGAGAACTAGCTCAAAATAGCATTAGAAATACTATATTGTACCCAGTGAAGGCAATTGTTAATCAAGGGATTTAAGATACTTTCATCTTTAACCTCAAAAACTGACCTATCTTAAAACTGAGTTCTGATACTAAAATTAGGTGGCATGATATATCTATTTTTGCTATACAGTCAAACAGTTCCATTTAGGTAAGAAGTTATGAAACAGTTATGAGTTGGCAAGTTTTTCTCAAAGAACATTTTCTCCCTTATAAGTGACGTGGCACATTACTGGTATTAAGTCAAAATGCCCTGTTTTCTTCTAAGATTTCAGACTAGAAACTAAAGCGTTCCAGTATTAAAGTTAAATATTTTTGAAAAGATGGTTTCCTTCCAGAATCTCATGCATCAAATTTCTGGAGCAGCAGCCCAGCATGAGAGATTTACTGAGGGTATATTTCAACGCCAATCACACGTTATCAGCAACCATGATGAGTCACTCTTTCCAATGAGTGTCAAAAACTGACATGTCTTTAGCTCGCCGTGAAAAGATCCTCTGTGCAATTGTTGTGAATTTAATACATCAGAAATCATGCTTACAAGCTAAAATGTTCAAGCAGTATTTCATTTCAAATACAATGTCTAACAGGTGTTCTTCAAAGTGACACTTGAGTACCGCTTTTTCCAAGGCTCCTTAGAATGTAGCATCTGGCAGTGCACTATTCCTAATTTCAATTTCTCAGCGGCGTGCTTGGAAAGTACCTGAGTGACTGTCTTCAGGTGAACATGGCCCTTGTGTCAAAATAAAAGTTCAGGCAATAGGAAATTGCAAAATTATGAAGCTCTTTATATAAATCTGCGGTCTGCCTGGTTTTTGCAATGCAAATAAAGAAAGCAATCTTGGTGTAATTCATCTGTGTCTGAAATCCCCTTGCATTGCTTTAAAGTGTTCCTTAATTGACTGGTAAATCACTCTATGATCAGTTTAGCAAATTGTTTTTCTCTCTTTCTCTGTGCTGAGTCTGGAGAGCTTTGGGCTGTTTTATGGTAACCGTTGCTGTTTTCTTCTTTTCAACTGAACCACCATCACCTCTGCATCTGATAAAAAAGTTCAAAACGGGAAACAATAAGTCTGTGTGTGAGAATTCAGATGCTCCTGGAATTAAGTAAATATAACATCCCTGCCACAGATGATTGAATTTGAGACTTTTTATTAGCAACTGAAAAATTGGAGCTTTCTAAAAGCCTGATTCCCTCCCGAGGACTTTGAAAATAAAATGTTTACAAATAACTAGGCCTGGGTTTACAGTATTTCCTCAGACCAGACCAGGGACTACACTGTTAACGACACAACCTTGAAGCCAGTCCATTGTACGAAAACTCCGTTACCAGTACACCGATAGAACAATATAAGAAGCTAATACATATACTTGAAGCTTTTCCGAATGCTAGTGTGTCATCTGGAAGTTACAGCAACAGCTACAGCTGATGTTATGCTGAAGACCTGGTGTGATCATGAAGTCTGTCTAACTTACCCTTCAGGGATTTACAATTGGGTAGAGAAACCCTCAAATCCTGTTATTTACACAACTTCTATCTGTTCTGTCTGAAAGAGCAATTCAGATCTGTTGTTTGCGCTGTTCATCTTTTTTCTTTTCTCAACATTAGCTTTGTCACCGTGCACATAGCTGTTTCCAAATCACTGAAAATCCATTTTTTCAAAGCTCCATTTAATGCACTAGTCCTATAATTTTGCCAAAGGAATCAGATCTGGCACTCATTACTGCTTAATATTTCCAGTCCATCACATCTTTTATACACCACTTCCACAGATTCATCCTCTTTATTAATTTTTTACTCACCATTTGAAGAACTGCTGTGCTGTGGGAGCTATTGGTATGAATGGAGCATTATAAAGTTTTATTGTATTTTATTATTGCATGAGTGTTATGCCAATACACATATTGAAAGCAAACTATCGGTGTTTAACGCGTAACAAATTCCCAGCGTAATGTTATTTGAAACCTTCATTTAATGCATGACTAAATCTTGTTTCATAGACACAGTAGATTTGAATGAAAACCAGCTCAATTTTACTCATAATAACAAAGATACTCTAATAAAAGAGAGATGTTCAACCTACTACTTGAACTCATATCTGTCATTGAAATGGAAACTGATTTGTGCATAAAAACAGAAGAGGGAAAAGCATAGCAGCAGAGCTAGAGAAATGTAATTGCTTTATAATTCATATTATTTTGATATTTTTAAATAGATCATGTTAAAGTTTCTTTTTTCCCTGCCTGGCATAATTCAGTAAATGAGAGAGAGGATAATTATATGGTTCAGAGGCAAGGCTTAATTATCTAATATTTTTAATTGCTTTGTGATCACACCTATTTCAGATCTCCTTATTGCGCTTTTGTGGTTGAAATGAATGTGGTGTAATTCAGTGATTCATGACTAAAATTTTAAAAATCTTTACATTTCATAGGGCTGATTACTGAGAGAAGCAAACAGAGTTTTAATCATGTTGACCTCAATAATACAAATGGAGAAGTATATAGAGATGATTCCTTACTAAAGTGAACTTGGTTAATATCTACTCACCTTTCATAGAATATTATCTTAATTTGAATACACCAAGAAAAATTATGTGTTTTTGAAATTTGGAAACACCGGTTAATCACAAGGGCACTGTGGGTACAGTTTGAGAGGCGTTTACAACTCTGAAGATAGTTGTTTTTTTGTTTGTTTTTTTTTTTATAGCAGAGACGAAAAGACATTTCAATATATACCTGGATGTTTTTCTCATAGTTTATTTAATCAGGCACTTTTTGGGTAGGTGGAAATTTACCTAGAGGTATAACTAATGATGAAATAGTCCCGATGTTCACCTCTCGCGAAATGTATATAATTTCAATATGGTATCCTCTTTCCTTGCCAGGACTATTGGTACAATATACTGTACCCTGGTTTGAGGTATAGAAGCTTTTCAGAGGAAAAAATACTCTGCATATTAAAGCCTGAATCTGCAGAGCTCATAGCAGTACTTCAGAGTAGAAGGCATCCTTACATTTGTGGCTATCTCAGTCTTCGGAAACGTCTAGCCATCAGTAATTATGGGCATTTAAAGGCCAGTGAACAGCATCCTGGTTTCTTTCTTTCTCATCTGAGCTCTGGGCCCGTTGGGATACAAGATGTAAGTCAGACAAACTCAGAGTATGAGTTATTTAGAGATAAAGCCAGATTGCAGGGTATGGCTTAAATCTGATGAGACCGCACAGGTATTCTAGTAATTCTTCCCTTAGAGTAAACCCATTCACTCAGTCACGGGAGAGCCACACAGACTGCTACCGCCTGCAGAGGCTTTGCCTGTCTTGGTGAATTCCCCTTCTGAGCTAGCTGGGAATTCACCCAAAGGGCACATGTACCGCGAGGTACCAGGAATGGTTCGGTCAGTCCTGTTCCCTTCTGCCAAATTCATCCACCAGAGGAGTGACAGCTCTTCCCTAAGAGAGGGGTGGCTGACAGATGGGGAATGAAACTCTATCTCACCTTCCTCCACTTGGAAACGTGAGCAAAAGGGAATAGATGTTCCTCCCTCAAAACGAGTTCTTCTTAGGCTGTATTTCTGGAGCATCTTGTCACCATTCCGGGAGTGGAGGTGAGTACTTTTCAAGCTCTTCTCCCAGCTTCAAAGCCACTCTTCTGATTTGGCTTTGTGATGCCAGGTGTCTGCATTGCCCATTGGGGGTAGGCTCTGTCCATAGCATTTGATTTGATGAGACAGCAAAGTAAAGGAGAAAAGGAAATGGCTTCCAGCTGTTGACTCCTCCTGACCTTTTCAGTGACCTTGTCAGTGTCACCAAGCCATGCTTCTCTTCAACTGAGGCAGTGGAAGTTCATGTAGAAGAAGCTGAACTCACATCATCATTTCTCCAACGGCTCCCAGAGCAACTTTACAGCCCTGAAGACACCCCAGCACCACCTGGAGGGGCACTGCTTCTGTTCCCCTGGCTTCCCCCACCTTCTCAGAGCCGCCAGCATTAGCTGACCCTTCTCAGAGGTCAGGGTGTTACCTCCTCGGTGCCCCTCGTTGAGCTTCTAAATGTTAACAATTTCAGTGTTAGTCTTGGAATGGTAGGTATCCTCCACTCGGTTCCCACCCTGTTACCTTAATGTTCTCTCTTTGACTTATCAGTTCCATGGTTAACAGTGTCTTATGCATTACTGATAATTCTTTAAGTAAAATTTTATCTGTTAAAATAACTGATACGGTTTCTGTCTCCTGGCTAGATCCTGGCTGTTACCTTTGCCCATATAATGATCTTTCTGGTATTGAGGACAGCTGTCTTGGCTTCCTTTTCTCTAGGATTCATGACTTGCTTTAGTATCATGATAATTTTGTGGTAAATGCATTCCTGTTTATTAATATACTTCCTTATACTGGTTGAGACACTAAAAATAGCAGACATATGCCAGCTTGGACTAACGATTGTGAAAAAGTTGGAAGTGCTACATCCATTATGTCAGTACACTGCCACAGCTTGGGTTCCCTGGAAGGAGACTCTGAAAAAGGTGATAGTGTGCAAGATCCGTGTTAGGGAGATTCCCTTGGGGTCAACACCTGTGCAGGGGAGGGGAGGTCAGGAAGAATGTGCAATGCAAGGAGACAGGATGTGATGTAGGTTCTAGGACACCTCAGCTAACCACATGAGGACCTCTGGGAATAAAATGACACATTGGGATTGTTCTAAAACGGGCTAAAATGGTCTTTTTGTCTATTAGATTTAGGACATTCTAGGAAGGGTATATGTAACCTTGTGAGTTGTCTCTCTGCAGCTGAGGCAACCCAAGGGGAATGGCAACTGAAGTTAAATTGGTGATAATCGAAGGAGGGGAAACTAAACCAGGAGGTGAATGTATTTTAAGCAGGGAACTGTCATCTTTAGATTTTATATTTCTGAAAGATCACCCCTACGATGACTTGAAGGGGAGACTGGGTTGAACACTGGAGGCTGATGAAGGAAGGGAAAATAAGAGTCCCTGGGTGTTTAAGTTCAGATGTGATGAAAAGGAAGGGTGTGTTTAAAAGAGGCTGTTTAGCATTTAGTGACAGATGAAATTCACAGGAAGGGAAATTGGAAATGTAAAGGTGATTAAGTTTATAGCTTGTATTATACAGTAAACTGATGGCATAACCGGAATGGAAATTAAAGGGGGACAGATGTAGCAAGACACGTTGGATAAGCACTTTATAATTGTAGTGCCTGAAATAAATCCCATTGTAATTATTCCTTAGACATTTGCGTGCTGAGGTCTGGAAATCAAACATAATTTCAGGCTGTATAGATGTGAGAGTTACCAACATGTAGATACAATTTGAAGCCACAGCACTGGATGAGAACACTCCAAATATATGTGCAAAAGAACATTAAAGATGGATTGTGATATATCCAGACATTAATTCTTGTTGATTTTCTTCCATTAGATTTAACGTATCTAACCATCCTGTCAAACATTTTTTGAATTTGGATTTTGGTCATCTAGAATTTTTGCAATCTTTCCAATTTTGTAAAAACTAAATTTGGTGTGTGTGTTTTTCATCTCTCATTGAACTATCTGATAAAATATCAAAAATAAACGTGCAAAGGTCAGAAACCTCCAGATTGATATTCATTTATTATTATTAATGATAAAATGTTTGCATTGTAGATAATCACCTGTTACTAATCAAATTATTTTCCTCCATCCAATATATACATGCCTATTTATCCCACAGTCTATTACAGAAGGCTTTGCTACAGAGTTATTGAAAAATAGCTAAGTAATGTAAACTGTATCCCCTTATTTCAGATTATTTGTTCCTCTTGAAAATTCACTGATCACAATTTATTTGAGGGCTCACAACCCATCACTATATTTATTCCAGAAAATTCATATACTCATTTTCCTGCAAAATGCATATACTATATACATTCAACTGTAGCTCTGAATATATATTATTACTGCTTCTTAGATAAGGCTTATTGTGTTAGATGGCATGTACACTTTAAAATTCTTTAACAGACTCGAAGTTTGATCTGGAAAACGTACGTTGATTGGCGCTCTCTTCATCATAGTTTGAGTCCCAGTTTCATTACACATGTGCAAGCAATTAGGTGGTAAGGTATAACAATTGAAAGCAAGAGCTTTAAGGTTAGTATCTCTGGATTCTTATCATATTTGTTAGTTTTGAAACATTAGGGAAGTTGCTTCAAAACTGCGTGCCTTGATTTTGATCATGTATCAAATGGGAACAATAGTATTTACCTTTGATACTTGCTCTGAGATTTGACTGAGTTACTAAATGTAAATTCTTAGTAAGATAACATACACTGAGAAAGCACAGAGTAAATATTATCTATTACTACTAACTTTCATATATTTACAATATAAGACTTTGAATTTAGCAAAATCTATTTATCCATTCTAGTTTCGATGAACATTTGAATAATTACCAGTTTGGGGCCTTGACAAATCGTGCAGCTATATAGAGTATGCCCTGATCCTCCCGTACACAAATTTCCCTATAGTATATATCTATTGATATAAGCAAAATAGATTGGTTACGGGTTGTGACTATCTTTGATTTTTTTTAAATGTATTTTCTGACATAGTTGTACTAGTTTGCACTCTGTCAGCAATATGTGAGAATTCTTATTATTTACATCCTCAAAAATACTTCCTTTTTATTCAGACTTAAAATTTTTTCCATTTTGTGCGTGTGCAGAGAGATCTCCTGGGGGGACTTCACTCTTCTGATTTCTCAGAAAATTGAGCACCTGTTCATCATGTACCTTTCATTTGGATTTCTTCTTTTGTGAAGCATGAGTTTAAACATTTGCATGTATTTCTCTGAGGCTGTCATTTTGTTACTGATGAGTAGGAGTTCTTTAAATATTATGGATACAATTCTTTTTGGTTGTATGTGTGGCAGATCTCTCAGTCTGTGGCTTGTATTGCTACAAGTTGTCTTTTGGTACTAGATTTGCTTATTTTAATACTTAGTATCTTCATAATTTTTTTCTTTTTACTGTTTTGGGTCTTGTTAAGAAGTGTCTACCTATCCTAAGGTCAAGAAAATACTCTTCAGCATTATCCTCTAAATCTTTATTGTTTGGTTTTCATATTTAGCTTTACATTATCCCAGGAATTGATGTTTCTATGTGGCTTAAAATAAATGTCCAATAAATTTTATCTAATAGCCAATTGTTCGAGGACCATTTATTGAAAAGAACAAAGAAAATAAACAGACTACAGCTTCATGCAATAACTTGGATGAAGCTTAACTGTGTACTCTCAAGTGAAGCAAATATAACATAAACTTATAAACTTGTTTGCTTAAAACTTTATATACGTATTAAGTATTAAAAATGTAAGTTTTAAAGTTTACATCTTGTTTTGTGGGGAGAACAAAATGATGAGATATAAAATTGGCAATTAAGATCTTTACTATTTTGAGATGTAAATACATTTTAGAAATGAAAAGATTTTCCAATTTATAATTTTAAGGGAATTTTTCCTGGTCTATTAAAATATATTTTATTTTAGAATGCAGGGGAAAATACTTTTTATATTTGTTGTGTATCTTTACACTTTAAAGCACCCATGGTTTTAAAACTTTGCATACCTTTTCTTGGATTTTCTAGGTATATTATCCACAGATTATAACTTTTTTGTTCCTATTTGCCTACACTTTGACTTTTTTGCATTCTTACCTTTACACATTCACTGGCCAGTTGTCTTCTTTGAGTACCTATCTTGCAATTCTTACACATATCTTTGAATGTGAAGAGTTGAAGAATAAAAATTAATTTTATAAAGGCATTTTATGTATTTTGATTAACAAATGTTGATTAGAATTATATTTTTCAAGAAAGTAAAAAATTAGTCATCTTTTTCAATTTTTCATTCTTTCATATGCTAATACACATTCTATTTATCTACATTTAAATGTTCATGGGACATTTATAATATTTATTTTTATATTTTATATATGGTTGTATAAGTTCTTCTTTTCACTGTGGAAAATCTAAAATCCTTTATCAAATGCTAAAAAATATAAATACTAATAATTTTCTTTTAGATACAAATATCAATTATTATACAGTCTAATTTTCATGAAATTTTTTAATATATATGCATATATATATAATTTACTGACTTCTCTAAAATTGAAGATGGTTTTACATACCTTCATGTAACATTAACACATTGAGAAATAAATAAGAGTAAAATATTAATATTTAGACTAGATATATTTATAAATTAGAAAAATATAGTATTCATATTTTTTTGAAACTGCATCTTTATCTTATTTATACATTTGGGACCATAATTACTGCTTTTAGAACTACTGTGAATTATGAGCCTTGAAAAATGTCAAACTTTTCCTAACTCTGCCATCACACATACTACTTCTCTAATTGAAAAGTTACTCCAGAAATCTTTCCATAACTTAAACCTCTTGTTTAAGTTATGCTACCTTTTCAGAAAAGTCATTCTAACAAGCCTACATAGGATTTTTTCTCCCCACCTTGTTATCTTTCTATTATGCATTTATAAAAAAGAGGCTTCCCATTAAATTTCCTAAAGTCTTACTTTATTACCCAAGGTCTTTGTTTATTATGTGCATCTTCACCATATCTTGTAGCTCAAGCTTTTCTTTTCTAGTTGTTACAAAGTAAGAAAAATGTCCCTATCTTAAAAAGTAATTATACTGGTGACTAACCTTTATGAAGCATGGCCTTATACCAGATCCTTAGGTCATTTAACCTCCACCTCTTGTGAGGTAATTACTGGGTAGCGAAGGGATAAGTGAAGGGGACAGGATTTGACAGGGGATTGATTTCCAGGGTCAGCTGCTTCCAGAACCTAGTTTCTAACAGTGTTTGCTAACTGTAAAATAAACACAACACACACTTGCAAAATTTCCCTACAAACTTTTAATTTTTACTTTTTAACTTAAAAGAGTAGATGTCAAGAGTCTTTCCCCCTGTTTTCTCTAGGAGAAAGTTTCAGGTCTAACATTTGTCTTTAATCTAGTTTGAGTTGAGTTTTCTGTGTATGGTGTAAGGACCCAATTTCACTTTTTTGCAAGTGGATAGTCAGTCTTCTCGGCACCACTTGTTGAAGAGACTATCCTTTTCCTATCATGTATTCTTGGCCCCCTTGTCAAAGATCTGCTGAACATCCACAAGTGGTTTGTTTCTGGGCTCTTTATTTGGTTTCATTGCTCTGTATACCTGTCTTTATACTGTACAATACTGTTTCAATTACTGTAGCTTTGTAATACATTTTGAAATCAGGAAACATGGTATTTCTAGCTTTGCTCTTTCTCCAGTTTGCTTCAGCTTTTTGGAGTCTTTTGTGGTTCCACATGAATTTGAGAAGTGTTTTTCCCTTATGTAAAAAATACCATTGGGAATATGTTAGGGATAGCATTGAATCTGTAGGTTTCTTTAGATAGTATGGACATTTTAACAATATTAATTCCAATCCATGAAAGCAGGATGTCTTTCAATATTCATCTCCTTTAATTTCTGTCATCAGTGTTCTGTAATTTTCAGTGTACATGTCTTTCACCTCCTTGGTTAAGCTTGTTCCTAAGTATTTTATTCTTTTTGATGCTATTAAGAATAGGATTGTTTTCTTAATTTCCTTTTGAGATGATTTGTTCTTATTTAGTATGTTGAGTTTATATCTTGCAACTTTATTGAATTCATTATTAGTTTTTGTGTGTGTGTGTGTGTGTGTGTGTGTGTGTGTGTGTGTGATCTTTAGGGTTTTGTACATATAGAATCATGTCATCTGCAAACAGAGATAATTTTACCGTTTCCTTTTTGAGTAGATTCATTTTACTCCTTTTTGGCTAATTGCTCTGAAACTGTAAAACTCCTAGAAGAAAACAGGGGAAAAGCTTCTTGACATTGGTCTTTGCAATGCTTTTATGGATATGACAGCAAAAGCAGAAGCAACAAAAGCAAAAATAGACAAGTGGAACTGCATTAAATGAAACACTTCACATCAAAATGAATAATCAATAAAATGAAAAGACAGCCTACCAAATGGGCTGAAATATTTGCAAACCATATATCTGATAAGGTGTTAATTTCTAATATATATAAGGAACTCTTATAACTCAACAGAAATTCTGAAAGAAACCAATTAAATGAGCAAAGGGCTTGAACAGACATTTTTTCCAAGGAAACATACAAACATGGCCAGCATGTAGATGAAAAGATGCTAAATATCATTAATTATCAGGAAAATGCAGATCAAAACTACAATGTCATATCACATCACACCTGTTAAAATGGCTATTATTCAAAAAAAAAAACCCCAAGAGATAATAAGTATTGACAAGGTTGAGTAAAAAAATGAAACCCTTGTATACCTTTAGAGATAATGTAATATATTGTAGCAACCAGAGAAAACAGTATAGAGGTTCCTCAAAGTTAAAACTAGAACTACCCTATGATCTAGTAATACAGCTTCTGGACATATATATATATCCAAAAGAATTGAAATCAGGATCTTGAAGAGATATCTGTATTCCCATGCTCACTGCAGCATTATTCACAATAGCCAAAATATGGAAACAACCCAATTGTCTGTCAACAAATGAATAAAGAGAATGTTGTATGTACATTCAATGTAATATTATTCAGCCTTAAAATAAGGACATTGTGGGACTTCCCTGGTGGCGCAGTGGTTAAGAATCTGCCTGCCAATGCAGGGGACATGGGTTCGATCCCTCGTCTGGGGAGATCCTACATGCCGCGGAGCAACTAAGCCCGTGCGCCACAACTACTGAGCCCGCACACCTAGAGCCCGTGCTCCGCAACAGGAGAAGCCAGCGCAATGAGAAGCCCGCACGTGGCAACAAAGAGCAGTCCCCGCTTGCCACAGCTAGAGAAAGCCCACGGGCAGCAACGAAGACCCAACACAGGCAAAAATAAATAAATAAATTGGAAAAAAAAAATAAGGAGATTGTGCCATTTGCAGCAACAAACAACATTTGCATCCTGGAGGTCATTAGGCTAAGTGAAATAAGCCATTCATAGGAGGACAAATACTGCATGATTCCACTTTTATAGGAAGTATCTAAAATAGTCAAACTCATAGAAACAGAAAATACAATAGTGTTTGCCAGGGAGTGAGGAGCAAGGGGAAATGGGGAGTTGTAGTTCCATGAGTATAAAGTATCTGTAATGCTCCATGCACAAATTCTAGAGATTTAGAGATAACAGGTGTGAGGTGATAGCTCATTATATTTTTGATTTGCATTTCCCTTACAATTAATGACGTTGAGCATCTTTTCATACACATGCTGACTATTTGTATGTTTCCTCGCAAAAATGTCTGTTCAAGTCCTTTGCTCATTTTTAATTGGTTTATTTGGGACATATAACACAGTGTCTCTAGTTAACAGTACTGGATTGTACACTTTAAAATTTGTTAAGAGAGTAGATCCCATGTGAAGTGTTCTCACCACAAAAGAAAGAAACAAAACACAAGAAGACACAAGGAAACTTTGAGAGATGTTGAATATGTCTATTACCTTGATTTTGGTGATGGTGTCATGGTTGTTTGCCTATGTCCAAACTCAAGAATTTGTATACATCAAATATATGCAGTCCTTTGTTTTATCAATTGTACCTTGATAAAGCTATTATAAAAAGGGTATAAGGGCTTCATATACCCAAATGATTTAGTAATATTTCTTCTACTTGTTTAATATTTTGTGAGTGGCCAGATTAATTAATTCATTTTTAAATATTCTTGTTTCAAAGGAAATGTTATATTCCATTTGATATTCCCACTTTTATTTATACTTTTAACATGACAAACTACTGAACATAGTAAAAGTTTTTCTAAATAATTGTTACATTTAACTTTTGAATGTTGAAGTAAACATTTGTTTAAGCTGTCTTTTATAACTGTATGGTTTCCTCCTGTTACATAAAGGTGTTTAAGAATTCTAAAACTTCACTTTATATTAAATTCTTAGAAGGTACTTTTATACTTGATATCTACATAGTTTAAATGTTCATTTATTGCTTAACCCATTGCTTTGTTTTTACCACGAAAGACGGAGACAGTGTTACATCTCTGCCCCCAAAGTCTTCATAGGTTTTCCATTTCACTCAGAATAGGGTTCAAGAATCTATGCTTATGTTGTACAACACAGTCCAAATTGTGAGGTGTTGCAGATTTAGTAAAAACAAAGAATATAAATCATCTCGATCATTTTTGAATTAACTCCATGTTGAAATGATTTTAATTTTGTTACATCATACTTAGAGTGTATTATTAAAATTAATTTAATCTGTTTTAGTTTGTTTAATGTAGCTATTAGAAATTTTTAAAGTATGCTTATGACTCACCTTACATTTCTGCTGGACCTTCCTGCTTTGCTCCATTGCCCCCCCGACTTATGTATAGGTATCTAGTCTTTTCTGTTACCTCTCTCCTCCTTGCTTACTCTGCTCTGGATACACTGGCCTCCGGGCTGCTCCTCAAATATTCCAGGTCTACTATTCAGGGCCACTGAATAGTGAACTCCCTGGTGTGTAGCTCTAAGAAGAATCCAAGTTTTCACTGGACAGAGGGTACTATAGGTAGTGCAGAATTAAATCCATAACCTAGGGTTGATTGTGGCGAGTAACTTAAAAGAATTTCAGCATCTCTTTGAGCATTAAAGTATTTTAACTTTTTTTTAAATCATGAAATATGTTCCTGAGATTTCATTATACTCAGTTTTACCAGGTGTGATGCATTTTGTCCAAATAGTGCTTGGAACATAATATATGTTAGATGTATGACCAGTAAAACATACGTGAACAATGTATCAATAGAAACGGGTTCAAGGTCATTAAATAATTATAGACCTTTAGCATGTTCAATAATTAGGTCGAAATGAAAGCAAACGAAAACGTGGATAAGCAAGCATTCTGGGGCTCTTTTGCTTGGCTTCAAATGAATTCCTTTAAGCACACTTTTAAGGCAGTGATCAGAAAAAATGTTGATTATATTCCATACTGAAAAGATGAATTAAAACCTTTCATAAAGATACACTAATTTAGGGAAAAAGAGCCTTCCAAACAGGATTTGAGATGCAAATAATCAATATTCTTTCAAATTTCTGCTTTTTAAAAATAAGATTAAAAGAGTATTTCTAGGCACTCAGTGACTTCTTAAAATTATTTTAAATTATTAAATTTATTACTATATTATCCTCAATAAATTGAATTTTTCCTTTGATAAAAGTAAATACACATGTTATGCTCATTTGTAATAAGTGTAAGTAGAACAATAAGCCATTTAAAAAGCCAGGTTCTTGGACTATTTGGACTTAGCTTTGAAGATAGTAGAAACATGATAGCAAGGGCAGGTTTATTTTAAGTTAAATTCCTAAACGTTTTATAGGATGTGCCTAAACATTTCTACAAATTGGAACAATCTTTGAAAATAAGAATGTCATTACACATTAAATACTATATGAAAAGTAAATACTATTTATGTTCTTTACGTTTGCACATAAATATTTGCTTATGACATTGTGCTTTTTAGAAAAATTCTCTGTTTAAAATTTTTAATTCGTAAGGTATAGACTATACTTATAATTTTAATGTATGTTATTTTATTAATATAAAAGAAATGCACACACTGTGGAAAGCATACTAACAAATTCAATAGAGAACTTAAAACTCATTATTTCACAACCCAGAGAAAATCAGACAGTCATTGTTAAAATGCCGATCATTTACAGAAAGTGAAACATAGTGAATATATTTCATGTTTACGTAATGTGAACACATTGCATACATAGATTTGTGTAAACTTTATATGGTATTCCTTTTTATCCCCACTAATATAAATCAAAAACTCTATCCATATATAAAGACATATTTCCCTCTTAGGATTTTCTTTTCTTTTTTAATCTCTCTTTACAGGGGCAAAGAAAGTTACAGAAAACCTTCTGGTGAAAGTTAGAGAACTTGCTTTCTTTGTCAGACAGGTGGTAATGACTTCATACCTGCAAGATTAAATGTGGTACCTTTGCAATAAAGCAACCAGAGAAAGAAACAGCATTTTAAAAAGTGCAAAGGGATTTACTTGACAGTTTATAAATTACAATGCGGGTGTATGAAGAAAAAAATGCAGATATTTCCTTAAAAAATCTGAAACTAGAAAGAGGAAAGATGGCCATCTCAGATTTTAAAAAAATACGTTATAAGGAAAATGGCACATTAAGACAGTTTAGCTCTTAATTGTAATTGAGATGTTCTTGACTGTTGCCTGTTTGATGATGGTGGTGGTGATAATAGTAACTATGATAAGAAGAAGGAGGAGTGTTAAGGGAGACTCTTTTTCTAGGCATGGCTTTTTGAAAAGTGAAATGAGATTTTACTGTTTTATCCTGGTCACTAACTTTAATCATTTCTGAGTCAGTGCACAGTCAACTTGTCAGGTGTTCGAAGTAAGCTGCTGACATCCTGTACAAGGAAGCCCAAATATAAAATCACCACGTTATCACATTGCTAATGGGTACCACTGAATAATTCAACACCGATAATGATAAGGGATAAAAAGCTGGCTTACATTTCTGAATTATGATTCAGGGTAGTAATTTACTTGTAATAACCAGGGTAAATGCCTTTTATTTTCCCTGAAAGATTGTTTTTTTCTATCTTCTGCCTTTGCTTCATTTGTCATGTCAGGGAAGAAAGGAAGGAGTGGTGGGATAGCAGGGAGGGATTTAAGCGAGAGGCTTTATCAAGTGGTTGATGTTCTGTGTCATTTAGTTTCAGGAGAGGGCCATGGACTTAGGACTGAGAGGGTTTAAGGTCAACTTTCTGTTATCAGTACAGGAGCTGGAAGGCTGAAGAAAATAGTGGGCAAAAAATGACAAAGTTCTTAGATGTCATCACTATTTTGTGCCTGTTTCTATGGTTTCCCATAATGAAGATTCAGGGAGAGGACGAAGAAGAGGAGGTATCGTAGTAAAATCTTGCTAGGCTGTCATTTCAAAGTTACTGTCCAGAAAGAAAAGTATTCTGAAGGCAGTGTGTAGAGCCCCTTGAATGATTTGTCAGGTAAACTTCATCGTTGTAAATATAATTTTTATTTTCTGTGTAAGGGATATTAATATGTGTATATATATTTTTATGTAGGCAAAGTTTGAATGTGCTGTACACCTTAAATTTATACAGGGCTTATATGCCAATGATAAGAAAAAAAATATAATCATAAACCGGCTCATCATGCATAGTGGCTTAGTACTATTAATATATAACCACAGAATTTCATCAATATTTATTTATTGTAGGGAGCCTATACAGTTTTAACCTATACAGTATAAAGAGCATTTTGAATGAAATTACGTTTCATAGAATTTGGATTTGAGTCAAAATATTGTTTAATTTATGTAAAATATTAATATAGAATTTTTCTTATAAGGTTTAGATGTTGCATTAATTCGCTACAGTCTTTGTGTTGAAGTACCCCAAACTGGTAGCTTAAACAACAGAAATTTAGTCTCCCACAGTTCTGGAGGCTGGAAATGCGAGATCAAGTTGTTGGCAGCACTGGCTCTTCCTGAGACTGTTGAGAGAGGATGTGTTCCATGCTCTCTTCTAGCTTATGGCTGATTTCTGGCAATCTCTGGCGTTGATTGACTTTTAGATGCATTACTCTGATCTCTGCTTTCAGGTTCACATGATGTTCTCCCCGTGTGCTTGTCGATGTGCCCAAATTTCCTCTTTTTATAAGCACACAGTCACATTGGATTAGGGCCCTCCCTAAGGACTTGAACTTGACTTGTCTACAAAATCCCTATTTCCAAATAAGGCCACATTCACAGATACAGGGGGGTTAGGACTTCAGCACGTTTGGGGGAAACACAATCCAAGTCATAACACATGTTGATGTATCAAAGGTTCTCATTACATTTCTGGTCAAGATGTTGTGAGTTTACACTTTGAGAATCCCTCTCTGAGCTAATCATTAAGGAATAACATGTTCATTATAAAAATAGGAAAGTGATAAAAAGGAAAACGAAAATGAAACAGCCACAGCCAAAAACAGGGTAGCTCTCTCTCAAGAACAGGACCAACAGAGAAAGACAACATGAAATGGTGAGGGAGAGTGTGTGGAAGCTGACCATTCTTCAGGAGCAGGAGCTGAAGGAAGTAAACCTCAAGGCCTGATTTCAACATCGAATTAGATAGAGCTGAAGAGATAATTAACGTTTTGATGATGGGCCTCATGTTACCCTAAATAAAACAGATTTAGTATATCAGATTAAGAGATTAAAATGAACTTTAAATTAAAAATATATTTATTACATAGTATATAAGATAATGAAACACATACAATTAAATGTTTGTAATCCAAATTATATACGTAGTGGTCAGGAAGAAGAGGTACAGTATGAGTACTATGGTAATTTAGAGGAAACCAAGACCCAGGTCAGCACTACGTTAATAGTTAATGGGTGAAACTTGTCTTAAGTTAAAGTAAGACATGGTTGCTCAGATTTTAAATGCACAAAGAAGTGAAGAAAGAATTTTTACAAACTCACATTTACTGTTTGTCTGAAATCATGCTTTTTCCTCTAACCACGTACCTACCTACATACATACGTATATACAATAAATTTGTGATCATGTACATAGAAAACCCGAGGGAATCCAACATTCAGCGAACACTTAATGAGTACTTATCATAGCTAAATATTTTCAGCAATAGAAAGTAAGAGCTGTATTAAACATTTGTTAGTCGTTGTCATCCTGTTACATTAAAATAATGAAATAAATGCACAATTAAACATTCTAAAGGAATTAAGAGAGTGCCACTGTGGGGATGTGGGAATGAGAAAGTAGGTCTGGTTATACTGGATGATGTGAGCAGGCCACACTGAGCGGGTAACATTTGAGCTGAGAAAAATGCGGCGATTCGGCCTGTATTTTAGAGTATCCTTATTGGCTATATGGGTTAAGAAAAGAGACACATCAAGAAAAAGAAGGTCTTGAGTGTTTTACTTAAGACCAGCACACAATTATCAGTTTACGGATTTGAAAAGGAGTGTGGAAGGAACAGATTAGGGAGAGAAATCAAGAGAGTGAGCCTTTAAAAAAAACAACAACAACTTAAGCATTGGAAAAAATATTTTCATGGAGCGTACAACCTCAGTAAGAATGGGATGCCCAAAAGCCATGAAGTTAAAGACAGTTTGAGCCTATATATGCTAAGGCATCATAAATTAGGACTAAGATTTCTCCAAACGTATTTAGGAAAAAAAGTTACTTCCTAAAAGTGAACATAAGTTAATATTTATAATGTGCAGAAAGTAGCTAAATAAATTGGAGAAAACAAACCATATAATTAACTAATGAGCAAAGTCCATGAATGGTAAATCATTGTTAAAAATTTAAATACCGAATCAAGATTAGTAAAAAAAATGCTATTGCATTAGTAATTTAACAAATGCAAATCAGAATATGCGTTCACATAACAAATGGTTCACCAAGGAAAAGAAAAATTTTACAGCATCCGTTGCCTCTGGCCTTTGGGGAAATGGACCTTCTCACATATTTCTGAAGGAAGTGAGAATCACTGTGATCATATGGGAGAATTACATCACAATCCTTTTAAAATTGAGCTCACCTTCTGATCAGCGTTTTTGATTCCCTTGTACAAAGTAACAGCCCCCGTATGTAAGTATACTTGTAGATGGAAGTTTATTTTAGAATTATTTGAAGTGGCTGACGACAAATTAAAGAAATAAACAGAAGCAAGTGAAAAAACTTAATTTGGCCAAAAAAGAGAAGAAAGAGGAGGAAGAGAGAGAAAAGAAAAGATTTTTAAACTTTCCTTTTGTTTTTCTTCATTTTATCTTGAAGAAAAAGGGTATATAACACTTTGAAATATTATATGATTATAAAGAAGTAAATGTATACATATTAAACTTGAGAAAGACTCATGCTTAAATAATTTAACCAAAACACAGTAGATATATATGGCTTATATGCCTTTGTAGTATTTTTCTAATTTTGATATGAACTTATTTTTATATTTGAAAGAAATGTATGTATAATTATTTGCCAACCATGCTATTAAAGGCAAACCAAGTGACCTAAAGAAGATAGTCTTCTCAGGTTATCACATAATTTATTTTTCTTTGGCTTCATCTATCTCAAAGAACTCAAAGAAGGAAGGTTTTAATCTTCACTGCACCTTAAGGTACATACATTCTTCATAGCTGTGGCAGGGCATTATAGCTGAAGTAATAAAATTTCATAATTTCTAGTAACAAGGTTTGTTGATGTGTCTATCTTTGTTATAAATTAGTCAAGTGTTCCACTGTGGTGCGCTGGAGAGCACACGTGAACTTTAATGAGGGTATACTGGATCGGAAGTTTGCCAGAATTCATTAATGGGTTCTGCAAGGAAGAGAGGTTACAGATCAATGTCAAGGTGCTTTCCTCAAGAGGTTTACTCGATTCAGAGAAATGAGCACCAACATGAGTTTTCGCTAAAGTCCATGAAATGCTCTGAGTCTAATATCCTGTGTAGTTGGAGCTCCTCTCCTGTCCCAGTTCTCAGTACACTACTGGAACCTTCCTCTCACTTCACACAATTAAAATTCCTCAGCATATTCTCTACAGCACCTTTCATAGACTTGCCAAATCTGCCTCTCGGATCTCAACTTGACCTGAATCTTAATTTGAAAATGTACTGAAGTTGTAACTCTCCCTCAAAAATAATCCACACGCTTACCATTCTACCTGAAAGCCTTATCACCCAGCTGCCTAGTTTTTCCATATTTAGCAAAACCTAATCTGTTTTGTTATTGAAATGTTTTCTTTCGTTGAGCATTTCCAGACAAATCCAGAAAGAGATACCAGCCTTCCTTTGTGCAGTGACAACATTCAGTTCATAGCTTAATGCAGTAGAGTACTTAAAGCACTCCATTGTACATTTCTCTTTTCACTTGTTTGTGAACTTCTGATTCCCAGAAACCATACCTCATATCTGTTTGGTAGAGTGCCATATATGTAATCAACAAATAGCCACTCAGTTATTGACTAAGTATGCACTCACAGTGTTTGCTGAAATAATGATTTATCTTTATAAAAGCCTGGAAAAACTATACATGAAACAAGATTGACTTTTAATATATTCTCTGTGATCATTTAAGTTCACATCTCAAGACTTGAAGATATGCCTAAGGATAAAAATTTCAACAAGTGGCATTACTGCATTTTGTGTTTAAGAAAAATTACGTCATATTCTGACCAACAAATCTGAAGCAAAAGACAAAATAAAAATTCTAAGAAGCTATGTATCCTGACATATAATTATTTAAGCTAATTTTTACTTTTTAAGTTCAAAAATATCTAGTTTTCTTGGAATACAGACCATACAATTATATTCTTTTGTTTTTCTTTTCCGAATCAAAGAATTTATATTGGGTATAAAGATTCCAGCTAGCACTAGTACACCATCATTATTAGTCAAACAAAGTATAAATAATAAGTACTGGTAATAGAAGCACTCTGACTGAACTGCCAAAATCCTTGTGCTTGAGTAGAAAATACAGGTTTGAAATTTGAGATGTGGCCATGCAAGGTATCAGAGGTATAATTTAAAAAAATGGAATGATGGGGAAAAAAGTAATTGGAGTTACGGAGAAAATTTATATCTAAATTTTCCTTACACAGTTTTAAGAATGTAAAAAGAAAAAACTACTGTTTTTTAACATAAAGCTTATATATATATATACATATATATGCATTCACATGCACAGAAATGGATATTGAAGGTGATTGTGTCTGTTTATAAGGTTTGAGTCGCTGAATAAGAGGGATAATTGATGCTATCTCAATTTCTAAATTATCATAACACACTACAAACCATTTTTAAAGTTGAAGAAGGCAAGAAAATGATGAAATCCGTATTCCCAGAGTATTGCATCATTGGCTAATGTGGGGACCAAAGGGAATAGAGGTGGACATTGGCAGAAACAGGCTTCCTTATCGTCTCCACTCCCATCCTTGCCAAAAAAATGAACATTTCAGTGTTCTCCCCTTGCTCTGTTTTAGGCATTAGGAATGGGCACATGAATAAGCACAGTTTGCTGTCCTAACAACTTCTGACCTTTGGGAAACAGGAAAACTTCATGTCCTAAGTTGACCTTTTAAAGGGTTCCATGAGGGCAAAGGGAAAAGGAAGTAGCTATTCTCCCCACGTATACACACCCGCACACACCCCACACCACATACATACCCTCCATACGCAGACAGACATCACTAAATATTCATTGAAATGAGCTAATACATAAAGGAGTGAAATTTTTTTTTAAAAATAGGTGGTTTATTTTTGGACCTTGCCAAGTTATCGTAGAGCAATATTTGGAAGAATAACTACATAAGAATAGTGAGATTTAATGACAAAATTCTCCACAAGTAAACCACAATTTTAATTTGCTTAATAGTAGGAAATAATTTTATGGATTTTGGAATATTGCTGGAGTTTCTGATATCCTTATAGTAAATAAAGTCTTTCGGTCCCCCAAATTTATATATATTATTAAAAATACGCTTAGGGTTAATTTTAACTGATTTTATTAGAAACGTCTGATTTGGAGATACAGCTCCATCGCACAGCTGTTACCTGAGAACTCTTTCTGTTTTACTAGTAGTTTAGTAGCACTATTCCTTCGCTCCAAAATCCTTCTGTTTCAGAGTATTTTTTTAGTCTTCAAATAATCTTTTCAGGGAGGGTGTATGAGAATTAAAGTCTCTTTGATCTTGGATATATTTTTCTGTTTTCTTTAAATATAGAGTTTGGGGGAAAACTGTAGTGACTAGAGTAATATATCATGTAAAATCATATTGTGATTCTGGATTTATTGCATGAAAAAAATAAGCAACGGAATACGACCCTAAATCAGAACAATTAAAAGAGTTACCATATCATGGTGCTTTGGTCACATTGGAAATTTTTTAAAAATCAGAATTAATAAGACATTAAAGATCTCCTTGGTCAAAGATTTCTTAAACTGGGTTCTATGATTACTGTAGAATTTTAGAGGGTCTGAGATACCGCCTGAAATGTAATTGTGTGTAGAAGTGATTCTTCTTTTCCATGGAAGTATTTCCATGGAAATATTTCTTCTTGGAAATATTTCATAACTTCTATTGTATCTTGGAGGGCTCTCTATCGCCCCCATAGTTTGAGTTTTTATTATCATATAAATCATAATGAGATACATTCCTAATCTTATACACAACATCAACGAGATAATTGGTGAAGTTACTTGTCTAAAACTATAACCTGTTCATATTAATTCATTTACTTATTTAAATAGAAATGGAAGAAACCCAGTTTACAATCTATAAAGAAAAGTTTTATAGAGAAGTATTAAAATATCATAGTTTTATTTTGAAATATTATCTTCTCCAAATTGTATTCTGTGCATCTTTAAACTTTTACTTTACTTCACAGGGTCCAAACCTATGACCATTTTGATTATATTTTTCTAAGTATGTGACAACTTTTCAGTCTCCTGCTCAAAACGTGGCCTTTCAGAATGGGTTGTGTGCTACAGAAGTGTCTGTCACCTTACTCATTCTGTTTGGTTTATAGAGTTAGAAGAAAAAAAGTATTTTGTTCTTGTAGCTCCTTTATATTGTTGGCTTATATTGAGCCTGTAAACGATTCAAAAATATACTTTCTGTATATTATTCTGTAAAGACTTTAGAAAGTAACTTTGCTGGTATCCTAGGCATTTTATCTGGCACGTATTAATCTATTTTGAGCCTTTACCTACCTGATGCTGTTGTTATTTTCTTTTTTAATTTTTATATTCTCTTGAACAGTGATTAATGTTGAAAGAGATTTTCATCTAAAATGACAATTTGCATGTCACAAAATCCTCTTCCAGATACTTCCTGTGCCATAGTTCAGCTAAAAATATTTAAGCTTAATGATTCTGTCTGTTCTGGGAACTGGTAGATTTTCTATCCTGAGTTAAATAATACTGCTAATAATGAAAGTAACAGCTAGTGTTTGTTGACTGTAAACATGTAAACCAGACAAGGAGATACTTGTGTGGATTATCTCATTTAATTCCCATACTAACCCTGTGAGGCAAGTGCAACTATTATCCCATTTCACAGATACCTTAAGGCAATACGTGAGAAATCTTATAGCATTATTGTTAAATAAGGAGGGTTTGGTGTTAAACAAGCTACTTTTATGAGAAGGATATCCATTCAGGAATTGGTGAGCTCTGTGGCTGTGTGTTATTTTGTTTCCCCATCACCCGATGTTGGTTCCTAGCAAGTCTATGAATGAATGAATATGAAAGCCCAATATCCCTGCAATTACAGGTCTTCCTGGAGGACACATTTTATGTTAGGATATATCCTCTGTAAACCGTCAAACAGCATCACTTTGCTAATGAGTAGAAAATAGATCAAATCATCCTGCAGGCGCTGTTTTAATAAAAGAGTATACTTTAAGGTTGATAAAATATCCATAACAATATAATTCCCCATTTTAACTTTCTTTAATTGTACCGTTCAGTGACATTAAGTACACTCACGTCGTTGATCAACCATCATCACAATCCATCTCCAGCACTTTTTGTCTTTCCAAGCTGAGACTCTGTACTCATTAAAAAGTAACTCCTCATTCTACCAAGATGGTGCTTTTTAAAAGAAGCCAATTTGGCAGAATATTAAAACTAAGGAGAATGAAATTACACTGTAATAAATAAGACCTAATTCTAAAGCCCAACACATTTGTATATGGTTTGTGAGGAGCTAACTGAAAATATTTTCCTTTTTATGCCATAATTTATAGATTAATTTTACTTTATTTCCATTCTCAAAAGTTTTTTTTACTATAATTTTATGTGTTCAGTTAATATTCTGATCAATGAGTGTTAGTACTAAAATCAAGAACGATTGTTAGGGTACATGTGGGAAAATAGGTTCTATTGTACTTTTATAAGTAAATAGGTATCATAGAGTGTTAAATAAAGGACATAAAAATAATGCTGTGTCATTTATATCGTGGAGGATATGATAGCATGGAAGAAGTACTATCCTTGATGATGAAAATGTACCTGTGGATAATTGAGCTGGTTTGGTGATAAAAGCAGCTCAACAAATCAGGAACAATACTGATTCTAGTGAGTTAAAGTCTTAAAATTACAGAGCAAAAGAAGGCCTAGAAATATATTGACTCAATTAAATAAAAAAACTTTATATCATTTGACATAACATTTTGTGTATTTTAATAGTACTTTGGATGTACCTTATAACTCTTTAGATAAATACTCCTGTTTTTAGAAATGTGGTTATGTACCTCTATTAGCTGGTCAAGGAAAGTCCTTGAACAAGCTGGGTGTCACTCAATTTAAATAGTTAAAATAGCAATAAAACGTCATTTGATACTGATTATGCAAGTTCCATATATAGAGAGCTGAGGATCTCTTTTAATGCTTGTTTCCACTTAACTAACTAAAGTGGAAAAAGGAATGAATCAGTTTATTTTGATTTATGGAATGTCATGACCTATTTGGATAAACATTATTGAGATCATTGCCTTGAATTTCTGAAAACCTCTTACAGCCTAGGCACTTTTTTTTTTTTCTCTTGAGCTCCCCATCAAGCTCTTTTGCATTTCATTTAGGTAGTAAAAGCAGTGGAGCCGCATCATTTAGTAATTTATTTCACCCTCCATAAATTCTACTTTCTGCTTTCAAGGGTACAATAGCATTAGCTTTTTGTTTTTTTTAAGACTAAAATGTCTTAGGTTTGAGAACTAAGCAAGTTGTCTGTAAATGTATGTTGTAGTCCATTTGTTAAATCTGTAGTAATAAATGTCCACATTTGGTAATTCTCAGTAATAAAATGTGTAAGCACAGAAGACATTTAAATTAGTAGAAGGACTTTTTCACATGTTACAATATTGTTTATAAACTGTTGTCACTGTACGTGGTGTAGTATTAATGTGCCCCAGGTCTTAATAGGTTTCGTTTATGGTCGTCCTGCCCTAAAAAGTTGCAAGAGAAATAAATGTGTTTTTTGTTTTATGGAGGTTCATATGGCCATTTTATTAGCTTCCCAGCCTTGGGGTCAGGTGTATTTTATAAGAGGAACAAGCATTCACAGTAACCTGTCATCTGCAACGCTGGTTTTAGCGTTTCTTCCTTTGGACTCCTTAGCATTTCTGTTAATACCCGGCTCTGACAACCCTGTTGTATTAAATGTGCCTTGCAGAGGGCTAGCCCCTGAAGATGGCCTGTTAATGAAATTTGCAAGGCATATTTTTTATAAATTGGTCTCAATTTTAGCGTTTGTCTGAATTCATATTACACAAGCAAACAATCTGTGATTTTATTGAAATGTTGTCTGGGCGGCGACAGAATAAAAGCCCAATTTTATAAGTCTGGGGGAAGTATATTGACTTTGTCATTTAATTACTCTTTTTATGAACAATAACCTTCTAATCCTGCTTTCCTTGGTATACTGCTTCCTGATTAATTTTGTTGTCATGGGAAACTAGAGATCTTGACTTTTTAATCACTTAACTATTTCAGAGGGAAATGGTTGTTTTTATCTATATACGTGTGTGTATCTATAAGCAATATGAAAACAGTCAATTTGAACTAATTGCTATTAGGGGAATTCCATAATTTAAACATTTCTTTTAGATGCATGGAAAATAATATATCATGCTTCTTCCCTTGCAATTTCTTCGGAGGAAAGAGGTAATGCATGGGTATGTTAATTTTTAACTCCAGAGAACTTTTAAATTGTTCGCATAAACATATGAGGAAATGCTAGGCTCTGCTTCCCACCTTTGTTGAGGAAGATTAAAGGAAAAGATTCAGATAAATGTTCTTTAATCCCTTCACAGCTCTAGAAAACCCCTACGTCCAGAAATCTCTGGAGCTACTTGGTATGTTTTCATAGAAGAGACAGTTTATTTAGGAATACATCACTGGAAAAGGATAAATTTTTCAATATTAATTATTAATAAAAATGATCATGGACAAAAGAAACTGAGAAAAAGTGTATGAGTTGAAAAGTGGTCATTTAAAGCTATTTTCTATAAGTTGACAAGGATAATGACCACAAATAACAATAATACTATTTATTGAATTCACCTCACATATGAAATAGCATTTTCTAATTTAATCCAGTATCTGAGTCCTGATGTGAATTTACCTCGTTAGAGTCAGTGTCACTCTGGTTCAACATTCTTTTATCTATTGGAGTCCAGGCAGGAAAAGAGAAATTACTCTAGATATTTCTAGTCAAGGGAAGTTCCATGTAGGAGTTGGTTATGGAAAGGCTAGAGGAGCAAAAGAGAAAAGAGAGATATTATCAAAGATCACAAAGCTTTTACTGCTAGGATGGAAACCTACAGCCCACAAGACCATTAAACTGCTGGACGTTCAGGTTTCCAGCATAGCTGCTGTTGGAAGAGTGTCACCAACGAACAGAAAGTGGGTGAGAATAGATTCGCCTTTTCCCCCAAATAGTATGCTGCAAATTAGGAATCTGCAAATTACTAGGATTTTAATTTTAGTAATTCCACTTATAATACTATGGGCAGTCCTGGACCTTTTGCCTCTATGGCCTTGATTTCCAACATTTATAAAATGAAATGGTTGGACTAGACCATTTTAAAGAATTGTTTCACATCTAAATTTGTACACCACCATAGGAACTCTTTTATTTTAAAAGAGCCAATTATGGTTTGGGGAGAAAAAAAAGTGTCCAGGGCCTTCCAATTTCTGATTTTGGTAGGGCAATGACTTCCATTTATAGTACTACTCTTAAAAAAATTTCATTGAGGTATGATTGACACATAAAATTTTGTACATATTTAATATAAACAACTGGGTGGATTTAGAGATAGATATATATAACCATAAAACCATCACCACAATCTGTGCCATAAACATATCCATCACCTCCAAAAGTTTCCTATTCTCTTTATTATGTTTCTCCTCCTCCTTAATATTATTATTATGTTGCATTAGAGGACTTAAGCTATATGCTCTTAATAAATTTTTAAGTATACAATTTATTGTTGCTAACTATAGGCACTATGCTATATATTAAATCTCTAGTTGTTACTCATCTTGTATAATTAAAATTTTGTAGCTTATGACTAATACCTCCCCATTTTTCCCTCCCTCTAGACTCCAACAACCACTGTTCTACGGAACTATATATATAGCATTTTCTTTATCAGTTCATTCGTCAGTAGATATCTAGGTTGCTTTCATGATTTGGCTATTGTGATTAATCCCGCAATGCATTTGGAAATACAGATACCTTGTCAAGATCGTGATTTCAAATTCTTTGGATGTATACTCAGAGTGGGTATTCAGGTCCTTCACCCATTTTATAAATCTAATTATTTATTGTTGTTGAGTTGTATATATATATATTTTTGAGTTGTATATATTTTATATATAAACTCTTTATTAGATGTATGGTTTGCAAGTGTTTTCTCTCATTCTGTAGCTAGCCTTTTCACATTGTTGATTATTTCCTTCACTGTACAGAAGCTTTTTAGTTTGATATGATTTGTCTGTTTTGCATTTGTTGCCTATATTTTTGGTGTCATATCCAAAAGATCATTTTCAAGGCTAATGTCAGGAAACTTTTTGCCTTTGTTATATTCTAGTTGTTTTATGGTGTCAGGTCTTAAGTCTTTAATCCATTTTGAGTTGATTTTTGTGTGTGGTGTAAGATGGGTCCAATTTCAGTTCTTTGCATATAGATAAACAGTTTCCCACACCATTATTGAAGACTATCTTTAGCATATTGCATATTCTTGGCAGCCTTATCAAAGAACAGTTGACCACACATGCTTGGGTTTATTTCTTCGCTCTCTCTTCTGCTCCACTGATTTACATGTGTTTTTATGTCAGTACCATACTGTTTTGATTACTGTAGCTTTGTAATATATTTTGAAATCAGAAAGTGTGAGGACTGCTACTTTTTCTTCTTGCTCAATGTTGCTTTGGCTATATGGGGTCTTTTGTAGTTCCATAAAAATTTTAGGATTTTTGGTTTCTGTAAAAAAAAAAAAAAAAAAAAAAAAAAAAAGCATTGGTGTTGTAATAGTGATTGCATTGAATCTGTAAATCACTTTGGGTAATATGGACATATTAACAATAAGAATTTTCCCAATCCATGAACACAGGATGGATATCTTTCTATTTATTTTTGTCTGCTTTAATTTCTTTTCTCTACGTTTTATAATTTTCAGTATATTTCTTTCACTTCCTTGGTTAAGTTTATCAGTAAGTATTTTATTATTTTTATGCTATTGTAATTGGGATCTTTTCCTTAATTTCCTTTTCAGATTTCTTTTTCCTTAGTGTATAGAATCATATCTAATATTATGATAATTTTTTGTCCTGAAACATTGCTGAATTTATTTATTAGTTCTGAGAGGTTTTGTGTGTGTGTGTGTGTGTGTGTGTGTGTGTATGTATCCGAAATCCTTAGAGTTTTCCACATAAAAGATCATGTCATGAGCAAACAGATCAATTTACTTTTCCCTTTTCAGTTTAGATGTTCTTTTATTTCTTTCTCTTACCTAATTGCTCAGGCTGAAACTTCCAGTATTATGTTGCCTAGAAGTGATAAGAGTAGGCGTCCTTGTCTTGTTCCAGATCATAAAGGAAAACCTTTCAGTTTTTCATCACTGAGTATGAGGTTAGCTGTATGATTTTTATCTGTGACCTTTATTGTGTTGAGGTAAATTCCTTCTGTTCCTTATTTGTGGAGAATTTTTATCATGAAAGGGTATTAAATGTTGCAAATGCTTTTTCTGCATCTTTTGAGATGATTGTGTGATTTTTTTTTTTGTCCTTTATTCTGTTAATATGGTGTATCACATCGATTGATTTACATATGATGAACTATTCTTTTTTTCTCTCTCTCTTTTTTTTCTCTCTTTTTTTTACGGGCCCAGCCGCTCCGCGGCATGTGGGATCCTCCCAGACCGGGGCACGAACCCACGTCCCCTGCGTCGGCAGGCGGACTCCCAACCACCGCGCCACCAGGGAAGCCTGATGAACTATTCTTGATTCCAGTTAGGATAATTCCACTTGGTCATGGTATATAATTCTTTTGATGTGCTGTTGAATTTGGCTTACTAGTATTTTGTTGAGTATGTTTTCATCTACATTTATTAGTTACTGGCCTGTAGTTTTCTTTTCTTGTAGTGTTCTTGTCTGGCATTGATATTAAAATAACACTAGCCTCATAAAAAAGTTTTCAGGGGGTCTCTATTTTTCTTTTTTTGAACAAGTTTAGAAGGATAGGTATTAATTCTCCTTTAAATATTTGGTAGAATTCCATTGTGAAACTATTTGATCTGGAGCTTTTCATTGTCAGGAAGTTTTTGGTTACTGATTTAATCTCCTTATTTGACATTGGTCCATTTAAACTTTCCGCTGGTATTTCTTCATGATTCAGTACTGGTAGGTGGTATGTTTCTAATAATTTATCCATTTCTTCTAGGTTGATCACTTTGTTGGCATATAATCATTCATAATACTTGCTCATGATTTTTTTAAAGTTTCTGTGGCATTATTGTAATGTTTACTCTTCCATATCTGATTTTATTTCATTCTTTTCTCTTTTTTGGAAAAAAATATTCGTTTATTTAAAATTAATTTTTAATTGAACAAAAGATTCTTTAAATTCTATAGTGCTTTAAAAACTTCAGAAGTTTCACACACATGATTTTATATAATCCCATAATAACCATTTTTCCCCCTCTACCCTTAATATTACCCCTCTCCCCTTCCTTTTCCCCACTGGTAACCACTAGTTTGTTCTCTATATCTGTGAGTCCACTTTTTTTGTTCTGTTTTATTCACTAGTTTGTTGTATTTTTTGGATTACACATATAAGAAATATCATACACTATTTGTCTTCCTTTGACTTATTTCACTTAGCATAATGCCCTCTAAGTCCATTCATGTTGCTGCAGATGGCAAAATTTCCTTCTTTTTTATGGCTGAGTAGCATTCCATTGTGTGTGTGTGTGTATACACACACACACACAATATCTTCTTTATCCATTCATCTGTTGATTTACATTTAGGTTGCTTCCATACCTTGGCAATTGTAAATGATGCTGCTATGAACATTGAGGTGCAGATATCTTTTTGAATTAGTGTTTTTGTTTATTTGTTTGTTTGTTTGTTTTGGATACATACCCAAAAGTGGAATTGCTGGGTCATATGGTAGTTCAATTTTTAGCTTTTTTGAGAAAACTCCATACTGTTTTCCACAGTGGTTGCACCAATTTACATTTCTACCAACAGTGCACAAGGGTTCCCTTTGCTCCACATCTTCACCAGCATTTGTTATTTGTGTTCTTTTTGACGATAGCCATTCTGACAGGTGTGAGGTGATATTTCATTGTGGTTTTGATTTGCATTTTTCTGATAATTAGCAATGTTGAGCATCTTTTCATATACCTTGAGCTATCTGCATTTCCTGTTTCAAAAAAGTCTATTCAGTTCTGTCAATTTTTTAATTGGGTTGTTTTTGATGTTGAGTTGTACGAGCTGTTTATATATGTTGGATATTAACCCCTTATTTGTCGTATAATTTGCAGATATCTTCTCCCGTTCATTAGATTGTCTTTTTGTGTTGTTGATGGTTTCCTTTGCTTTGCAAAAGCTTTTAAGTTTAATTAGGTTCCATTTGTTTATTTTTGCTTTTGTTTCCTTTGCTTTTCCTTTTATTTTTTCTATTTTGTCTCAGTTATTTTAGCTAAGGATTTCTTGATTTTGTTGATATTTTCAAAAATAAACTTCTAATTTCATTGACCTTTTTTATTGTTTCTATTCTCTATTTCATTTATTTCTCCTCTAATCTTTATGATTTTTTTCCTTCTCTTAACTTTGAGCTTAGTTTATCCTTTTCTAGTTCTTTGAGGTATGAAATTTGGTTGTTCATTTGAAGTCTTTCTTCTTTTTAATGTAGGTTTTTATCGTTAAAACTTCCCTCTTGCTGCTGCTTTTGCATCCTGTAAGATTTGGTGTGTTGTGTTTTAATTTTTGTTTGTCTTGAGATATGTTCGAATTTCCCTTTTGATTTCTTCTTTAGCCCTATATTTGCTCAAGGGTGTGTTTTTAAATTTCCAAGCATTTGTGAATTTTCCAGTTTTCCTTTTGTTATTGATTTCTAGTTTCATTCCACTGTGGTTGGGAAAGATACTTGGAATAATTCTAGTCTTCTGAAATTTGTTGAGTCGGTTTGTGACCTGACATTTGATCAATCACAGACAATGTTCTCTATATACTTGAGAAGAATGAATATTCTGCTGCTGTTGAATAGAATGTTCTGTACACATCTGTTATGGCCATTTGCTTTATAGTTTGTTCAAGTCTGCTGTTTCTTTATTGATTTTCTGTCTGGATGATCTATGATTGAATGTGGGATATTGAAGTCTTCTACTGCTACTGTATTGATGTCTATTTCTCCCTTCAGTTATATCAGTGCTTGTTTTATATATTCAGGTGCTCTGATGCTGAGTGTATATATATTTATAACTGTTGTATCTTCCTGATTAGTTGACCCTTTTATCATTATGTAATGTCCCTTTAGTCTTGTGACGATTTTTGACTAAAAGTTCATTTTGTCTGACATAAGTACTGCCATTTGCTTTTCCTTTTGTTTACCATTGCATGGAATATCATTTTAAATCCGTTCACTTTCAGTCCACGTATGTCCTTAAATCTAAAATAAGTCTCTTGTAGACAACATAGAGTTGGATCTTTGTTTTGCTCTTGTTTTTGTTTTTCATCCAATAACCACTCTATACATTATGGTTGGTGAATTTCGTCCAGTATATTTAAAGTAATTATTATAGGTGAGGGATTGCTTTGGCCATTCTGTTAAATTTTTTTCTGTCAGTTTTGTTTTCCTTTGCTGTCTTCCTTTTTGATTTTCTTTGCTGTCTTAGTCCATTCAGGCTGTTACAACAAAAATACCATAAACTGGATGGCTGATAACAAACATTTATTTTTCACATTTTTTGAGGCTGGGATGTCCAAGTCACTGCCAGATTCAATGTCTAGTGAGGGCCCACATTCTGGTTTAGAAACAGCACCTTCTAGTTGTAACTGCAATGGCAGAAGGGTCTAGGGAGCTCTGTATGGTCTTTTATAAGGTCTCTAATCCCACTCATGAGGACTCCATCCTCACGATCTAGGCACTTCCCAGAGATCTCCCTTCTTAGTACTATCACACTGGACATTAGGTTGCAACATAAGATTTTGGGGGACACAAACATTTGGGGCATAGCAGATTTGATCTTGTTCTTTGTAGTGATATATTTGATCCTTTTGTCTTTCTCTCTTTTTAAAATCTGTTGTAGAATTTTTTTCTTTGTGGCTACCATGTGATTTTTAATAAAAATTCTGTCTTTGGGAAGTTTAAGTATAATTCAGATATAACGTGTCAAGACTTTTTTAGTTCACTGATTACTACCATTATAATCTATAAATTTTTTGGACTTTCTACAACCTTAATCATGACATCACAAAAATATATTTTATTTCTTTCCTGCACTTATTCTTCTGTTTCTTTTTTAGGTTAAGAAAAATATTATACTTAAAAAATTATTGAGGAGACACATATTTCTTTTTTATCACAGACCAGGATATCCAATAAAATGCTAAATAGAAATAATAATAGTGTGAATTGATTTTTTCCTCTGTCTGGGGGAAAATGATCTAAATAATCCTTCATTATATATGATCACTGACTTAATGATTCTTTTTCTTTTTTCAGACCCCTATTGATTAAAGAAGTTTCCTGCAATGACTACTAACAGCAGTACTTCTACTGAGGTAAGGTTATTTTTTTTTTTTCATTTATTTGCGTTAACGTGGTGAATTATATCTGTTGATTCTCAAATGTTAAATTTTTTACTTTTACTGTTGCTGCATTGCACTCCAGTTTCTCATGATGGGTTCGATTTTCTGTATTGCTGGACTTGATTTGCTGATATTTTGGTCAAGATTTTCCCATCTGTATTTATAACAAGGGTGGATCTGCATTTTGTTGTTATTGTTGAAATGTCCTTGTCAGAACTTGATATTAAGTTTAAAACTGTGACACAGAATGAGTTGGAAAATGTTTTCCTCTTTTGCTCTCCTCTTCAAATATTTGTATGGTATTGGTGTTGTTACTTTTAAAAATATTTAGTAGAATTTACTGATGAAGTTGTTTGGACTTGAACTTTTCAATGTAGGACAGGTTTCAATAATCAATTTAATTTCATTAACAGATACTGAATTATTTAGGATTCTATTCTTTTGTCAAGTTATGTTATGGTTTTCAAGGCATTTATTCACATCATTTTTACTTTCAAACTTGATGATTCAAGGTTGGTTATAACTTTTGTTGGTGTCTGTAGTGATGCTCCTTTTTTGGGGGGGTTTCTTTGTTTAAAGACTCTTATGCTTTTCCAACTGAGCTAGCTGAGTGCCCCTAGCTTTCTTTCTATTTTAAATTTAAACAGTATTGCTTGGGTTTTTCACGTTAACTGCTAATACAAAAACTATTCTTGGCTAGTGTTTTGTTCTCTATTTTATGATTTTAATTTTATTGATTTCTTTTGCTTTATTGTTTGGATGTTGCTTTCCTGTTCTTTTTTTGTGCTTTCTGAAATGAAATTTGAAATCATTGCTTTTAAAACTTTCTCATGATGTCTATAAATTCCCCTCTAAGCAGCTCTTTAGCTGCATGTAACAGGTTTTAATATATTTTCATTAACATTCAGATTAAAATCTTTTCTAATTTTACTTGTGATTCCTTTTTTATTATGTTCTGTTGGTTATTTGGAAATAACTTCATTTCCAAATTGTCGGAGATCCTTCCTCCTACCCCCTGCTTTTTAATTGATTTCCTGTTTTTTCACCAATGTCAGAGAGCATCCATTGAATGATACCAACCCTTTGTAATTTATTGAGGCTCTATAAACCAACACAAGGCCAGTTGTGGAAAAAATGTATATGTTTTGAAAATTATATGTACTCCATTTTAAAAATGATTCTGCTAATCATAGGGATTATATGTAGGGCTACATTGTCCATGTTATTGTTATATTAAATGTTTCATATATGTTTCATGTATTTTATGTTTCTTGCTATCTATTAATCATTTTTATTTATTTTCCAATATACTAATTTAATAGATATAAATACATTTACCATTGTTTAATAGTTTATAAAATATACTCTTGGCTTACTTAGCTTGGTCTTCTGGGGATGGAGAATATTTTTCTTTATGCATATTAAATTATGATTCTAGTAGCTTAACTTAGAACTGCTCTAAGTTTTTCAATGCTATCTCACAAAATGCATTGCCTGAATCTTGCAGATTTTGTTCACAGCTATCAAATTAAATTCTTGATTTGGGACTTTTGTTGTCTTTAAGTAATGATTTCTTAAATTGTGTGAAGTTAGCTGCAAATAATAGAAACCCACACTTACTGCCTGAATCTAAAAGGGCAGTGATGGTGAGAGGTAGGTAAAGGATCTGATGAATTTCTAGGCAGTGGCTCTCACATGGCTACTTCTCTGCTTATGTTTTTCGAGTCTGATTATTTTATGAGCATCTCTCTGAAGGCTCATGTGGCTTGCTATACTTGGAAGGTGTGCAGTGGCTGGAGTGTATTGCAGTGAAAATGACCAAAACTGGCCCAAAGTCCTGATGACATTTCAGGTCCAGTGCTCACCAGCAACTAGTCAGATTGGTGTGTGTAACCTTTAATTTAGTCTCTGGTTAGCTCCACATGGCTCTCAGTCCATTCTTGAAATAATCAGCTCTGACGGGAGGCCCAGTTCACCTGGGGCGTGTAAGGTTATCGAGACTGTACAGTAGGGTGGGTGATATTTCAGAATCTTAGAACAAATTGTGAAGAGGGAGAAAATGAGCACATTGTACTTGACTCTGTTAAATGTTATATCATATTTGATTTAAGATTATTTTCACACTAATTTAAAGGTTTAGAGTATCTTTCTTTTGGCTGTCATCTCGTTTACATTATATATTTGAGCGTTATGATACCTGCAAATTTGATACAGAAAATTATATTTGCTAAGTAATGAAATAGTATTTAACATAAAATAATGTATTTCCATAGTCAACAAAAGGTTCCATTTTATTCATAAATGAGAAGATAAATTTGAGAAGTATCCTGTAAATGAAAATGAATTCCTCTGATATTTTTAATATCTCCTGTATTTTCTTTCTCTGAGGGCACTCACTTTATTACCTTATGTCTTGCTATTAGTATCATCCAGTTAAGGGACTAGAAACATTTATTTGATATATATTGTTATATATGTAATAGATACCTATGAATATTAATGATTAAGAATGTCATATTCATTATTGACATTCTTCTTTGGAATGTGAGAAATGAATGGTTTTAGAGGCATCTCAAGTACATGATTTTTTATATAAATTAAAATACACCTTGAACGGTATATAACCTGTCATTTTTTAGGTCAGACATAAAACTGCTAATCTTTAAATTCAGTTCATGTATTCTGACTCTTTTATACTTCACTATAATGAGACAAGCATTTCAGAGAAGGCAAATAATAACATTACTATGAAAATGTTTGCTGATAGAGCCTATTGTGTTCAAGTAAATTAGCATAAGTAATTATTCTCCAAAAGAGTCAGTTTCATTTTCATTGTTCCCAGTTGTATATTCAACATAGCTCTCATTTTCTTCAGGCATTAGAAAATTTCAACAGCTGGGTAAATTTTAATAAACATAATTAACACTTGTTCACAAGTGGTTTTGACTAGGCTTATGATTATTTGTATAAGTATCTGGGTAGAGAAATGCATTCAGTGCAATCCCGGGTCCCAGGCAAAGTATAAAGTTGGCAAAGTTTGTCTTCAGTATTTTATCCACCTTATTTTATAGATAAGTATATCTTTTTCAGAATTTCTACTTCAAAAAGCCCAGTTATTATTTACTTTCCTTCTAGTTTCTCTCTCTGTAAGTTACAGTAGGATCAGACTAGGGTTAGGTAGCATAGGATGCAAAATTAAGGCTGCCTAGCCTTAATTAGTTAACTATACTAAACCCAGTGTCCTCAACTGTGTAACCTCGGAAAAACATTCCAGTTCTCTAATTCCCATCTGTAAACTGGACATTATAATAGTACCAAATGCAAACTTTGCGATGAGAATGGAATGAGATAAAGCATATCAAGATTTTAACATAGCACCTGGAGAAAAGTAATTATTGATTGAATGTTAACTGCTGTATTATTACAGCGACTAACCGTGCTCAAACAGTCTCCAACAGTGTAACTCCTCACACATAAAATAAGTGGGTCCTTCTCTCAAATGGCAGTGCCTGTTGGATGTTATCATTTGAAAAGTAGGCTTTGCTTCTTGCAGTCTTTCAGTGAACCAGCCTTTTTCCGCATCTTCCTTCTTCCCTAATGATGATGCTAATGGTAGTGATGAGGGTGATGATCTCCTTTTAGAGGTTTATTATAAATGACTCTTTGAAGTCTCTCTTGCTCCCATAATGCCATCTCATTAGTGCACAACTAATTTGGTAATGTTGTCAAACTAATTTAGGCTGGCTGCATGATAGTTCATGTCCTTTCTTTCAGTATTCACCTTTTAAATGAAGTTTAATTATCTTTATATCAGTGAATAAGAAATAAGGTTGAGTATCACCTGAGAAGTGCCAGCTAGAAAGGTGTGTCACAAGAAAGAGGTTCTCCTAGTCATATCTTTTCAGCAAGTACCTATCAGTCTGGTACTATATTCTCTGGTTCTACTTTTTCTAGAAACAAATGCAACTTTTCAGTCATTCTTCGCTATGCTTAAGTGATTATCCTAATAAAACATGAAGATTTGCAGCAAATTTTAGTTAACTTGTTAAGAAAGCTCTCAAAAGAATAATCGGTATTTCATTCATTATTTGTTACTTCATTTACTAAGTGTTATTTCATTTGGAAAAAAAAAAAAAACTGAAACAATCAGAAACCACCCTGCACAGGTTTTTAACCTAGTCACGTATTTACCCACATATTCTGCCTTCTGAATGTATTGTAATCCCATCTAAGGACTCTTCCAATTGGAATCTAACCTGCTTCTGAGGAAGAGATGTGCTCATGTGATCTTGCATCCCTTTTGTGTACATGTGTTTGTAATATGTGGTGTTCTTCAAGGCGTGGAGCTCAGGGCAGGGGTTCCCTGCCCAAGTACCCAAGGGGGAGGGACTGTTCGCAAAATCAGATTGTTTTGACTTGATTGAATCTGTTTCATCAGCATAGAAAATAGCTTCTTAACTCATAGTACAATCAACCCTTTCTTTTACGTTTCAATTTGGATACATTCTTTCTTGTCTTTTTCTTGTTGTTGTCGTTGTTTGTTATTTTAGTATAAATACCAAAAAGTATTTATATTTTTCTTTTTGAGAAAATTTTTACGCATCTTTAAAATCTACATCTGGCTTTACAGAAATTCCCTGAATGATGTCTGCTATTTGCAAATTAAAAACTGGGGAAATAGTTATATTTCCTTAGATTGTGTCAAGTAGTTTCACTAACACGTTTTCTCTTCTGCAATGTAAGGTCACATCAAAATAACACGTGATCCTAAGAATTGTACTTTCAGGTGTACAGTCTATGAGCACAGTGGCTAGCATGTAAAAGATATTTCAAAAATGTTATTTCTCTTTGATCAAGTTTCTACAGTTAACAATTTTTTATGACTAGATTAAATCCTAAAGCTTCTGCTATTTCAGGGCTCTTTCAAATATATTTTAGGATATTTGTTCACTTTCTATGGATTATTTACACAAGATAAAACGGAAGAAGTAGCAAATCAAATTCTACCTACAGTCTTGGTCCTGAAATACCATGTATACAAAACAATCTGTCAGCAATGTTTTATTTCTTAATAAAATAGAAGATTATGAAAGTACCTTCCAAAGAGCAGTGATGTAGCAGAAACCATGCCATTGGATCTCTTATTAAATAACAGCTAGAATATTTAATCGTTAGAAAAATGTTTGTCTTCAGAACTGTTAGTAGAAATATATATCCCAAGTATGGCCGGATTAATATTTTCCCTGATACAGTAGAATTTAATCTGATAAAACACGCTCTGTAGAAGATTTTATATCTCTCACGGTGAGCCGTTCTCACGTTTCTCAGGTAGAGGATCTATTCATTTCTCTGTCCAGATACAGAAAGATCTTACATCAAGGCAGTTCATCCAAATTCCCATTTGTACTATTAGAGTGGGATTAAAAGTCCTAAAACTAGAATAGAATTAGATGGCCAGATGCTTAAGTGAGTTGCCCCTCCTCAGGTAGGTGTGTTTCAGCTCCCAACCAGTGTCTATAAATCAGTCATTTAAAGAAATATTTCAAAATGTAATGCCCCTACAGTAATCTTTAAAGAGTGTTAATTAAGCCTTTTATACTAGGAAGCAAAAGTCTAATCAGAGTTGTGCTCAGGCATTTATTCTCTGTATACCAGGTATTATTTTAGACAATATCTATATGATATTTCAGAGTAAAATAAAACAGTATATACTGTTATAGGAGGCGAAGTTGTACTAATACTTTCATTTAAAGCTGATTAATTTTTATAATACTCTAAAGGGTATTGTTAATAAAGCAGCACTAATAAAAACTTCTGAATTGTTAGTATGTGAAGTCCTTATTCAAATCATATTTAACACCTTTTCTGGCTCTCTGTTGATGAATAATATAAGAGGGGAAAGTGTTCATAAGAAAATATCTTTTCTCTTTTGTTTTCCTTCCTCCCTTTCTCTCTTTCCTTCTCTCCTTTCCCTCCTTCCTTCCTTCTTTCTTTTTTCTCATTCAACTAGCTCCTTACCCATTTCTAGCCTTTGGCTGTGAAAATGTATTTGCTTATTACTGGTATCCCTTTTGGCAGATACTAACTATTCAGTTTTACCCAATGTCTAATTATCCTTTTGCCACAATATTTTAATCTTTCATTAATGTGTTTCCTCGGCCTTTGTGAACTTTTATATTCCTTTTTGAAATATCTTAATGGTGTTTTCACAAGGAGAGGTGATAAATATGTGTGTTCAAATCATTATGTTTTAACTGAAGTTTATTTCATTCCAGTTGAATTAGATTTTATTTTCATCCCTTTTGTTTGTTTTGTTTTGATGATGTTCGTGAGTGTAACGTAGAATAAGCCCAACGTATTTAAAAATGAGATCTCATTTCTCTTGACCCCATGATGAAATAAGATAGTATGACCCACGTATTGAGATGGAACGAGGGAGTGGAATGTCCACAGTCTGTGCAATGTTAACTTCACAGAAATGACATGTTTTTAAAAATAATCTCCATTTAAACCTCAGATAAATGCACTGATACTGTTTGACAGCTTGTATCTATAAATATTGCTGTTGAATTTTATTGGTATTCAGCCCTACTCCATGAGAGCTTGGAAGGTGGGAACTATGACCGAGGATCTTACAGCGTTCGTTGGTACTTAGAAGAATAGGAAGTAATAGTACAACAGCAACATGATCTTTTCTCCAACTACCCGAGCATGTTTCTCTTCAGGAACAGAGTGTGCTGATAGCAGCAGGGCTTCTCGGCACGACTTTGCATCGATGCTCCTGAACTGCATGATAGAGTGGAAATTTGGAATATCAAGAGTTCTTGTTCTTTTTCTCTAAGAAACATACAACCTCAAAAAAGTACTAATTTTTCCTACATCTGAATTGTCTCGTTATTATATAATGGAGAAAGCGTAATATTTTATTTTCTTTCTACTCTTATAACCTTCACTGAAGAGAATGGAAAAAGCATACTTGAATCTTTAGTTCTAGGTAAAAATATAAGCTTTCTGTTAACTCTGAGAATCATGTAAAATCAGGGGATCTTTTTCAAAGTTTTAAATAAATTTATGAGAGGCATTTCCATCACTGATAGCAAATTTCTTTGTTTTTAGGACAGCTAATTATGTCTTTTAGGTTGGCAAAATTAAAGCTGTGGCATGAGAATTTTGTAACTATGAATATGAAAGACTAGATTTTGGGAGGAAGTCATTTGGGAAAGATAGTGTTGCTTTCAGAGATATGGCCTGGGAATTAAGTGGGAAGAAGATGGTGAAGGGAAGAGCACGGCATCCGTCCAACATCTACCCATTGGCTCTTTGGTAATTCTATCCAGTATCATGGATTTAAACACCATTTAAATCCATAATTACCAAATTTATATCACCAACCCAGATCCCCTTCCTGTACTTTGGACTCATCTCCATTTCCTTCTTGATATTTCCATGTGCATGTCTAATATACATCTTATTACTAATATGTCCACAGTTGAATTCCAGATACACCTTTTATACTAATGCCCTACCTGTTTAGTTTATCAGATAATGGCAACTCTAACCTTTTATTCGCTTAGGGGGAAAAATAAACTTTGAGTCATCCCTGATTCCTTACTTTTTCCGTAAACCACAACTCAAATCATTTGGACAATCTTTTTGGCTCTAGTTTCAAGACCTATCCATAGCCAGATCACATATCTCTATCATGTATCTATCTCTGCTCTCACCACCATCCAATCCACTGTCAGCAATTACCTTCATTTGTGCGATTGCATGCTAACTTCTGCAACTTCTAACGGTGTCCCCAAGTGTTTATTTAAAATAGGAACCATAGAGGTCATTTTAAAAAGTAAGTTACAGGTACAGAGAATGTGGAATAGCCTTGTTTTGCTCCCTTCTCCACCCTAGTGCAATTATGAACCCTAGACATGATGCAGGAAACATCTGAAGGTTAAAAGTGAAAAGCTGAAAGAGACAGGAAGAACCTCTAACTTCAAGGTGTCTTACAACCCAGTCCCCAACAGTGGATGGCAACCCAGGTCTAGCATTTTCAGACTGTTAGTCTAGCAAACGTAGGCAGTATACGTAGGTTCATTTCTCCCCAGGATCAAAGAGAGGGAATATGGCAGCCCTGTTGGCAAACGCTCTCCTCCACTAGGTCTAAGAATCCCCTCCATGTTGAGAGATGCCAGGTGTCAGGGCTTCCCCAGTGAAGAGGCTCCTGCCAGGGACCAAGCACCTGCCCAGGGAAGCCTCTTTGTAAGGACCAGCTAAAGAGTCTCTTCTTTCAGTGGACCCACCAGAATGAATGCTAATGGATATGAAGTCATTTTGAGGGGTGGCTAAAATGCTCTAAAGTCAGAGTGTGGTGTTTTTGTGCAACTCTGTGAATATACTAAAAGCCATTGAATTGTATACTTGAACAAATTTTATGGTGTGTGAATTATATCTCAATAACCCTTTTTTGTTTTTGAAAAACCAATGGGATATTACTATACACCTATCAGAATGGATAAAATTTTAAAAAATGCGTAACACTAAAAGCTGCTGAGAAACTCTTTCACTCGGACATTGACAATGGAAATGTGAAGTGGTAGAGCCTCTGTGGAAGCAGTTTGGCCACTTCTTACAAAATAAACATACATTTAGCCATATGTCTAAGCCATTGCACTCTTGGGCCTCGATAACAGAGAAATGAAAATTCATGTTCACACAGAAAGTTGTAAATGAATATGAAAAGCAGCTCTATTCATAATAGGTCCAAGTTGGAAACCACCCAGATATCCTGTAACAGGTGGACGATTAAACAAACTGGATACAGCCGGGGTATGGAATGCTACTTATCAGTAAAAAAGAACGGACTCTGTATGCGTGCAACAACTTGGATGGACCTCAAGAAAACGACACTGAGTGAAATAAGCCATCTCAGTTTACTGAATATGCGATTCCACTTCTACAACATTTTTGAAATGAGAAAGCTAAAGAAATGTAGAACAGATTAGGTAGCGGTTGCCGTGAGTTAGGGAGAGGGACAGGTGGGGAGTACGGAAGATTAGTCTAGTTATAAAAGGGCAGTATAAGGAAGCCTTGTGCTGATGGAACTGTTCTGTATATCGACTGTGGTCCTGGTTACACAAACCTACACAAGTCATAAAATTGTATAGAACTAAATGCACAGATAAGCACACACATAAGTGACTGTAATTAAACTGGGGAAATATGGGGAAATAGGATCAGTGAATATTCTGGACACTATCCCAGTTGTGATAGTTTATTAAAATTTTACAGAATATGAATAGTTGAGGAACTAGGTAAGGGTGGACAAGATCTCCGTATTATTACTAACAACTGCATGTGCATATTATTTCAAAATACAATTTTAATTTTAAATAAGTCAAATCCATGTTATGTTTTGTCTGAAAAAGGCTTCAGTGGTTTTTTATTTCACACTGAATAAAAATCTAAACTCTTACAGTAGCCTCACAGAGCCCTCTGTGATCTGGCCCTATCAGCTCTCAGGTTCAACAAGTCACCCACTCATTCGCACACGTTCAACCTCCCTAGACTCTGCAGGTGCTCAAAAATTGTAAAGCATTTGCACAGCCTTTTGTCTCTGATTGGAATGTTCTTCCTCCATACATTCATATAACTTCCCCTCTTACCTAACGAAAGCCTTTGTGTATTGGCCACGCCCTCAGATTGCCTCGTCCCCTTCTCTTACTCTAGCTATTGCTGTGGCGACCAACTCTGCGCAGCTGTATCCTGACAGCACCGTGTGTCTGTAACATGCGCTCTGGTGTTTGTCTTCCACTTCATGAGATGCCAGCAGAACACATCTCAGTTGCGCTGATGCACTGCAGACTTGCAAGTGTAGGACATTACATCTCACGGAACCTCCCTTTCCAGTGTGTGATGGGAGCTGGTGTCTAAGCATTGCCTGAATTGATCCCTTGGGCAGAGAATGCTGAGACACACTCCGCATGACTTTTCAGAGGATTCCTGGCAGTTGGGTTGGATTTCCTTCCTTCCTTTCCTTCCCATTGCTGTTTCTTGCATCATTTGCCGAAGTAAGTTCCTTGCGAACATCTAATTTGTCTGATTATCCAGTCTGGAGTACAAAAACTTAGAAATCTTTGCTCTCTCAAGCCTTACTCAGATCTGTTTTTTTCTTTTTCTCCTCTACAATACTTTCCATATTCTAAGATAATATATAATTGCCTGATTTATCCTTTCGAACCTTAGTTATCTGCCTTTTCCTGCTAGAAGGTAAGTTCCATGGGAGAACAGAACTTTGTTTTATTCAATAATATATCTTAAGCACGTACAAAAGTTCCTGGCATTTCGTATTATTTTACAAGTATTTGTTTAATAGGGTAACTTGTTTGAACCTCTCTTTTCTAAAGAGAGAGAACAGGTTTTTCATGAACGTCTTAAGAGAATCATACATGATTCTGTGCATAAACAGTACTACGTTGAGGCCACAATTTAAAGGGAGGTACGGAGTAGGGAAGGTTGATGTAGTTCATCTTCAGCTCCTCTCTGGCCCCATTGTTAGAACACCTGGAGACAGATACATTTTGCATGGGTTTTGGCATTCTCCTAATAGATGCTGGAAGATGTGGTCTCAAAGGGAGTGAGTAAAAGATAAGTGGGAGTTGGCACAAAAGGGAAGAACAGGCACCATCAGATGTAACTGAGAGACGAAATCCAGTAAACAACCAGCATAGAAGCTCAAGACAGTGAAAACGGTAAGCTGTTGTTCTCATTCAGGTGAATTACAACTGCCTGAGGTTCTGTGGCAATTTCAGAAGGTTGCACCACATTTTTCATTTTAAAGAAAGTGAAACCACTTGTAAAATAGCATCCATCAACTCAAACCACCCCAAACCTGGAAATAACTAAAAAGCTCCCTATTCCACGGAGAGGAAGAGATCTAATCCAAGGCTCAAAAATTACAGCAAAGTCTAGCTTCTCTATGAATAGACATCTAATATAGTTTGGCTTAATGTAGGGAAAAAAAAGCCAAACTTAAAACTTCTTAAGATTAAAGAGATGGCCTAAAGGGAAAAAATTGGAAAAAGAAACAAATTTCTTTTCTCTTATTAAACACACAGTTAAAACTAGTTGATACTTCAACAGACACTAAAATCAGACATTCAAAAAAGAAACTGTTTCTTGAGATCCACATATTTCCAGGTTGACAATTTATGCAATTTCACATCATTTTATAAGCTATATAATTTATATATATGTAAAATTACATAATTAAGTATAATTTAGGTTTCATTATTATGTTCAAATGTAAGAATTTTAAAAATTTGTTAAACAGGAAAGAATTATTAAAACACTCACTTGCTTTCTGTTATGAGGTCAGAAAAGTGTGTGACTAAGGTAAACATTTTCAGACAATAACGTTACCTTTCGATAGGTGCAGTTGTAAGCTTGAGTGAAAGACTATTGTGGTTTTCTGTTTTATTTTGTTGTTTAATCAAAACAACAGACTCTCAGCATATTTGTAACTGAATGGGAATATCAGTTAATATAATACAAAGGGAAAGACCATCCTAGGATCGTCCAGAAGATATTGTATAGTTAGTACGTTCCCTATCTACTTACCGTTGATTAAGCATACCAGGTTTAGTGACATTACAATGCAACTTACATATATCTTTTTCAGTAGTGATGCAAATATTTTCAGTCTAGAGGGACAAGTAACTCCAGAAATTATGGCTTGTAGCCCTGTTGACGTCAATTAGCTTCTTTTTTTCTTCAATCAAACCCAGCAATCTTGTCCTTCTGTTAATACCCTAGATTCTATGATGCTCTTTGAACTGATTATACCATTTTACTGGTTCCCTTATCCATCATCAATTACTGAGCTCATGGAAATTTTGTTTCTTGGTTTGAGCCTTTGATGATTTCCAAAGTCAGATGAATGATGGAGATTTATTCTCTAGTGGGTGAGGCACAACAGAGAATCTGATTTGCTAGTTCTTTGTTTATCTCTCTTCTGCACTCAAATCAATTAAGAGATCTATCCCAGTTGGGAAAGAGAACAGATCGTTTGAGATTTGAACCAGTACTCTGGATTTCTTTTATTAATTTATGCATTTTTTACTAAGATGTTATATGTATTGAATAAAATACACTCATTTAAAAGTATAGGTTGTTGAGTTTTAATAATCGTACGGAATCACCCAGCCATAATGATAATCAGGATATATATATTTTTCTTATTCTAAAATGTTTCTTAGTTCCATTTTGCAATCAATCTATTCCTACCCCTGGATCCAGGACACAGCTGATCTACTTTCTTTTATTATAAATTTTCCTTTTCTAGGATTCAGTATAAATTGAATCATACTGTACACGATGTTTTATGTTTGGCTTTTTCCCATTAGCATGGTGTTGCTCTATGTATTAACATTTCACTGATTTGTATTTCTGAGTAAAATATTACTGAATATATTGGGGACCTGAATGGTTGGCTAAACTGTCACTAGTTTATACATTAGACAGTTGGGCATTTGTGGGTTTTTTCCCCCACTTTGTGGCAATGTATGTTGCCATAGATGTTTACCTACTCATCTTCATATGAGAACACAGTTTCTTTTCTCTTGGGTGAAAACTTAAAAGTGGAATCGCTGGGTCAGATAGTAAGTGCATATTAAACTTTATGGCACTGCTGTACTGTTTCCAAAGTGGCTGTACCATTCTCGTTTCGTCCCAGTGCTATATGACAGCCCCAAGCTCTGCGTTCTTACCAATACTTGGTATTGTTAATCTTTTGAACTTTAGCAATTCCAGTAGGTAAATAGTATATCTCATTGTGTTTTTAGTTTGTATATCTCAGAGAACAAATCACGTGACTAATGGTGTTTAACATCTGTTCATATATATGCTTATTGGCATTTCTGGAGTGTTTACTCAAATATATATTTTTAATCCTTTTTTTTCAAATGAAGTAAAATTGACATAACATTACATTAGCTTCAGGTGTAAAATGTAATGATTGACTATTTGTATATATTGCAAAACGACCACCAAAATTAGTCCAGTTAAAATCCATCACCATATATAGTTACCAACATTTTTCTTGTTACGAGAACATTCAGATTCATCCTTCTAAGTACTTTCAAATATACCATAAAGTTTTAACTATAGTCACCACAGTGTATATTGCATCCCCATGACTTAATTCATTTTATATTGGAAATTTTTACCTTTTGACTTCCTTCACCCACACTTTTACTCTGCCACCTCAGGCAACCACCATTCTGTTCTCTTTATCCATGAGATCTTTTGTCATTGTTGTTGTTTTTTAGATTCCACATATAAATGAGATCATATGGTATTTTCTCTTATTTTACGTAGCAGAGTGCCCTCAGGGTCTATTCATGTTGTTACAAGTGGCAAGGTTGCCTTCTTTTTTTATGGCTGAATGATATTCCTTTGTATGTATATAACATGTTTTCTTTATCCATTCATCCCTAGATGGACATGTAGGTTGTTTCCATGTATCGACTATTGTAAACAATGCTACAATAAACGTATGGGTGCATACATCTATTCAAATCAGTGTTATCATTTTCTTTTGACAAATACCCAAACATGGAATTGATGGATCATACAGTAGTTCTGTTTTCATTTTTTGAGATACTTCCACAGGGCTTTCCATAGTGGCTACACCAACGTACCTTCTCACCAACAATGCACGTGGGTTCCTTTTTCTCCACGTCTTCGCCAATACTTGTTATTTCTTGTGTTTTTTTGATAATAAGCATTCTATCAGACAGAGGTGTATCTCATTGTGGTTTTGATTTGCATTTCCTTGATGTTTAGTGATGTCGAGCACCCTTACATGTACTTATTGGCCATATGTATGTCTTCTTTGGAAAAATGTCTATTCAGATCCTTCATTGTTTAATCAGATAGTGAGGGTTTTGTTGTTGTCATTGTTGTTGTTAAGTTGTATGAGCTCTCTAGATTTCGGATATTAACCCTTTATCAGGTATATGATTGGCAACTATTTTCTCTTATCCAGTATTGTCTTTTCACTTTTTATTGATAGTTTCCTTCGATGTGCAGAAACTTTTTAGTTTGATGTAGTCCCACTTGTTTATTTTTGCTTTTGTTGCCTTTGCTTTGGTGTCAGATCCAAAAAATCATCACCAAGATTTATGCACAAATACTTTGGACATTGTCTTTTATGGGTTATTTGTTTTATTACTTAATTGTAAATGTTCTTTGTATCTACTAGATAGTCCTTTGACATTTTACATTAAGTCTGTCTTTTGCTTATGAATTTTTCGTAACTATGTTATCAAAAAGAAAAGTTTGCTTTAAAGTTTTATGAAGCATATTGTAAACATTTTTCTCTTAACAGTTGTATTCTTTTGTCCTTTTTAAGAAAGCATTGCCTGGCCCAATGTTAGGTAAAGTTTAATAGATTAGCTATTACAACTAGTACTGTGAACCATTTTAAGTTACTTTATGTGCATGTTTACATGTATAATGTAAGGTCAGTGTTTTTGTTTGTTTGCCTTGAAAACACTGTTGGTTCAGGAATATTTGACTAAAAGAATACATTTCCCCATTTAATTACTTTGGACTATCTGTGAAAAATCTAATGACCATACAAATGTGGGTTGATTTTTGGAATATCTAATTTGCTCCATTGATCCTTATGTTATTAACACTTCAGTGTTACTGAAAATGGAATATCATTTTAAAATTTCATTTTCTGAGTGTTTTGTTTTAGAAGATAAAAATATAACTGAGCTTTGCATTTTGACTTTGAATGCTGTATCCTTGCAAAATTCACTTATTTCTAGCAGCTTTTTTCTTTTTTAGATTCTTCACATTTTTCTAAGTACACAATCATGTTGTCTATAAATGAGGATATTCCTTTCCGGTTGGTTTTTAGTTTGTTTTTTATTGCCTGATTACATTGGCTAGAACTTCTACTACAATGTTAAATACCAGTAGTGTTAAATCATATTAATTTTCTTGCTTGTTTAGATAGAAATCATTGAGAATTTCACACTGTACTTATTCTGCATCTATTGAGATGATCGTGTGCATTTCTCCTTTATTCTACCATCAGTAGATGAGTGGATAAGGAAAATGTGGTATGTTACATTCAATGGAATTTTATTCAGCCTCAGAAAAGAAGGAAACCCTGTCATATGTTACATATGAATCTTGAGGACATTAGACTAAGTGAAATAAACCAATCACAAAAGACAGATATTTTATGATCCCACTTATATGAGATATCTAAAATAGTCAAACTCTTAGAAACAAGAGTAGAATGCTGTGTGTGCGGGGAAGGGGGGAATTATTGGTCGATGGATACAGAGTTTTCATCTTGCATGATGACAGAGTTCGAGGTTTGTTGCCCAACAGCGTGCATACAGCTGATTTTAGATGGTGAATTTAATGTTATGTGTTGTTAACAACAATAGAAAAAATCACGTGATATATAATTCTGCTAGGCCTTTTCCAAGACAGGTGACTACTCTAGAATTTTTGCATTGCTACATAACATGTAAAATTGACTTGTCAATTTGTCAAAAATATCCTGGTATTTTGATTGGAATTGCAATGAATTTATAGATTATACTACATCTCTTTATCTAGGTCTTTAAAAATCTCTCAGCAGTGTTTAGCAGTTTTTCATGTAAAGACCTTGTGTAACTTACATTAATTTTATTCTGAAAGTAATTATTTTTATGCTATTGTAGAATTTGATAGCCTAAATGTATCACATTTTAAAGCAAATTGTATATTTAGCATATAATCAGTACATTTTGGTATTTTATATACAGAAATAAACAAACTACAATTATGTGTATATATGTATACACATGTATATAATATACATACATAATACATAATACACGTGACATGTATGTTATGCATGTGTATACGTATTTATAATATTTTGTATAGAATATTGTGCTGTATTGTTGCTTTGTTTTGTTCCTTCCTTCCGAGTGAATTGAAGTTATTTCCTAAATTACTGTATTTGGCAATAAAAATAGGAGGTGATTATTTACTTCACCAATCCTGAGTGGGACCAGCCTATTTCTTTGATAAGATTGTTTACCTATGTTTTCCAATGCCCAATGCACCAAGGACTGGTGCATCTCTTGCTGAAGGCTGATCTCTTTGATTATATCAGATTTTGTGTTCAGAGAGGATAAGACTGCTTTCACATTTAGATTCAACCACTGCAGGTTCAGGATCTAGGAACCAAAAGAATGAATAAGACAGTCTTTCCTGTATTTCCATACTGCTTTACTTGTATTTCTCACATCCATTGTGTGTGTGTGTGTGTGTGTGTGTGTGTGTGTGTGTGTATGTGTGTATTTGGGGGAATGGTGATGGCAGAGGGAATTGTCAAACTGAGGAGACTGTAGATGCATTTAGGAAACTTGCAAATTCCAGTCCATCCTGCCATCCAAACAGTGGTCCATAGTGTGGCTGGCCTGTTCTTAATTGGCCAATCTCCAGTCTTGGGTGGTCTTCTCCTCAGCCTGGCACATACAGGCATCTGATCCCAAGACACTTGTTCATATATAAAGCTCTCTCTCTGGAAATCTGTTCACTTAGGCTTCCTTTCATCCTCTTCTCTTTAACAGGTCCATAGGTAAATATGATATTTATTGCATCCTTATTTTTATTGGTACTAATCAGAAGAAAGAAATTCTGCATTGTTTCACATCTATTTGGAGGACTATCCTATTTATTTGTAAGTTTTTTTTATACCTAGGTCTTATTATTTTTATTTGAATAAGTAGAGAATCATAAATGGAAGGAACTGAGAAAATGTCTAAAAGTTCAAGTGTTAAATTTTTCCACATTCCCAAAAGTCATTTGGTTTCTAAGAAAGTACTCTTGCTGTGCTTCTTTGTATCTTACAGACATTGGTTTTTATAATACAGAAGCTCTATAAAGTTATTTCTTCTCTTTCAATAGTTTATCCTTTTGGTCATGAAACATACAATACATGTAAACATCAAAATTGAGTCCACCTTGATCTCTAGATAAGCATTATTGATTCCTGTCCTTCGACTTAAAATATCATTAATTTTAGTCTATCATTAACAGATTCTCAGTTTATTGTAAACAATATCTCCTTTCAGTTTTGATATTCTGAATGAAAATTGTCAAATCATAGGTTATGATATTCTTCAGTTGTTTGTAACACGTTACAGAAGGTCAGTGATAGATTTATCTAATGTATTCATTTTCTGTGTGCTTCAAAATTTTCATTTATGGGACGATATTAATATTTCCAAATTTGGAGAAGATAAAGCACTATTCACATGGTGAGTCTGAGAAGTGAGAAGATTTACTGAAAATACTTGCTTAGGTTTTAGTAGTGAGACTGATAGAACCAGGTGTTACTATTCTATATCTAAGGCGTTCGCTAACAAAGCACTTCAACAAGATGACAGCTGCATTGTTGACAAGGTCCTGTCAGCAAACATTACTGGACACTGTTAAAGGTAAAAATCATCCGTAGCATTGATTTATCATGGTAACGTTCAGGGCAGCAAATGTTAAGTACTATTGAATAAAATAATGCCAGCAAAGTAACCAAAGTTATTGCAGCCCACAGAGTCAGGACATTACATTTGTCATTGAATTAAGGCCACATATTGGAAGGTGGTCTGCTGCTTCTCTACATGTATAGCATACTTTTTTTATGAATTAAATAGAATTGTGCACTTGGTTTGATTTTCGCCAATGTATTCAGGAACTTGTCTTTCACACAATAGAAAAGCCATTCATTTTCTCCTCTAAATCATTTATTTAATGCTAGGTAATCACTGTACCACTGTGGTGAGCTTTGTCTCAAGAGTATCCATTATTGATATATTACTCACAGGAGCAAAGTACGTTGAAAGGAGCATAAATCAAAAACACGTACACAAATATTTCAAAAGATTGAATTCTTCTGTATTTTTAAAAATTTTAATCTACCAATATACTGTCACCAACTGTGTCAGAGGTAGAAACACACCTGGAAATGACTTCAGCCTACAAATGGATGCACAGTTGAATTTGGAAAAGATGCTTTTTCCTATTTTAACATAGAGAAACAATTCCCATTTTTGTGGAATGTATAAATTGGGGATCTAGAGATACAACATTAGTCATATCTAAAGGTATTCAAAAATCAAGGCTTTGAATTCCTGTTGTGTATTTGAAAAATAGTTTATGTTACTTCGATGTATAATTGAATACTAGATAAGATTTTACAAGTTAAGTATTTCATAGTTTGAAATTTGTGTCACTAATAGATAAAAAATTCACTAATTTTTGTCTAAATTTTGTTTTTCTCCTAAAAGTTGAATTGCTTTTTAACATTTATATATATTTTTAGTAACAAAGTTAATTATCTTACTAGAAATAATTTATTAATGTTATGAGAAATTTTGCTATATTTTCCCAGAATTAATTACAAACTCTGGCTATTATAATAATTAATTGTAGACTCTACTATAATTTACTTTAATATTTCAATTGTAATTTAATATTTAATGGAGTTTCTGTATGATATAGTACAATACCTTGATGCTCTTTATACTATTTATTTATTAACATTTATTGGAGTATAATTGCTTTAAAATGTTGTGTTAGTTTCTGCTGTATAACAAAGTGAATCAGCTGTATGTGTACATATATCCCCATATCCCTTCCCTCTTGCATCTCTCTCCTACCCTCCCTATTCACCCCTCTAGGTGGTCACAAAGCACCGAGCTGATCTCCCTGTGCTATGCGGCTGCTTCCCACTAGCTATTTTACATTTGGTAGTGTATATATGTCCATGCCACTCTCTCACTTTGTCCCAGCTTACCCTTCCCCCTCCCTGTGTCCTCAAATACTTTCTCTACGGGTGTCTTTATTCCTGTCCTGCCCCTAGGTTCATCAGAACCATTTTTTTTAAGGTTCCATGTATATGTGTTAGCATAGGGTATTTGTTTTTCTCTTTATGACTTACTTCACTCTGTATGACAGACAATAGGTCCGTCTACCTCACCACAAATAATTCAATTTCATTATTTTTTTTCTTTTTATTTTAATGGATATACTTTTTTCTTTAATAGACCTTTACTGGAGTATAATTGTTTCACAATACCATGTTAGTTTCTGTTGTACACCAAAGTGAATCAGCCATATGCATACACGTGTCCCCATATCCCCTCCCTCTTGAGCCTCCCTCCCATCCTCGCTACCCCACCCCTCTAGGTCATCACAGAGCACCGAGCTGATCTCCCTGTGCTATGTGGCTGCTTCCCACCAGCCAATTATTTTACATTTGGTAGTGTATATGCGTAGATGCTACTCTCACTTCGCTCCAGCTTCACCCCTCCACCCCATGTCACCAAGTCCATTGATGAACCTGCAACTAGGTTCATCAATACCTTTTTTTTATAGATTCCCTATATATGCGATAGCATATGGTATTTGTTTTTCTCTTTCTGATTTATTCACTCTGTATAACAGACTCTAGGTCCATCCACCTCACTACAAATAACTCAATTTCATTTCTTCTTATGGCTGAGTAATATTCCATTGTATATATGTACCACATCTTCTTTATCCATTCATCTGTTGATGGGCACTTAGGTTGCTTCCATGTCCTGGCTATTGTAAATAGAGCTGCAATGAACATTGGGGTGCATGTGTCTTTTTGAATTATGGTTTTCTCTGGGTATATGCCCAGTAATGGGATTGCTGGGTCATATGGTAGTTCTATTTTTGGTTTTTTAAGGAACCTCCATACTGTTCTCCATAGTGGCTGTATCAATTTACACTCTCACCAGCAGTGCAAGAGGGTTCCCTTTTCTCCACACCCTCTCCAGCATTTATTGTTTGTAGATTTTTTGATGATGGCCATTCTGACTGGTGTGAGGTGATATCTCATTGTAGTTTTGATTTGCATTTCTCTAATGATTAGTGATGCTGAGCATCCTTTCATGTATTTGTTGGCAATCTGTATATCTTCTTTGGAGAAATGTCTATTTAGATCTTCTGCCCATTTTTGGGTTGGGTTGTTTGTTTTTTTGATATTGAGCTGCATGAGCTGCTTGTATATTTTGGAGATTAATCCTTCGTCAGTTGCTTCGTCTGCAAATATTTTCATATTTTCTCCCATTCTGAGGGTTGTCTTTTGGTCTTGTTTATGGTTTCCTTTGCTGTGCAAAAGCTCTGAAGTTTCATTAGGTCCCATTTGTTTATTTTTGTTTTTATTTCCATTTCTCTAGGAGGTGGGTCAAAAAGGATCTTGCTGTGATTTATGTTATAGAGTGTTCTGCCTATGTTTTCCTCTAAGAGTTTTATAGTGTCTGGCCTTGCATTTAGGTCTGTAAACCATTTTGAGTATATTTTTGTGTATGGTGTTAGGAAGTGTTTTAACTTCATTCTTTTACATGTAGCTGTCCAGTTTTCCCAGCACCATTTAATGTCATTGCCTTATCTATTATTCCTAGTTATATACCCTTGTATGAAAAAATTCATACTATGTGTCCCCTCTTTCCGTGATACAATTATTTCTTGAAGTTTTAAATACTTTTTATTCTACAGTATCATGCTCAATGGGTACGTTGCTCTCTGAAATTAATTTCCTTTTCGAGAGTTAAAAAATTTTTTTATTTTTTGATATTTTTGAGAGTTTATTTTTTGTCCTGGCCATTGTAACCAGAGAATATTTTCACTGAAAAGTCATGGCTGGGATTGAAGTGACAGGAAGTAAGTACTTTTTGAAAATCCAAGATTGAAAAGCATGACTCACAGTTTGATACTTTTTACAGGAGAAAAATTGTTTTGTAAGAAAGATGATGTGAAAATTGAGTGGCGGTGATAGTGTGGGAAGCAGAGACTAGATGATTTAAAGCCTTTTTTTATTTTGAAATTTGTATTAAGGGCATAAATTTCCAATTTGTGTCCTAAAAATAGAAGTAGTCTGAAACCACAAAACTGAGAGCAACATAATATGGTGAGTATATGAATATACAAATAAAAAGGAGTAGTGGATAGTTTTTCAAAAATATTGTCTTTAAATTGAAAGCCGTATAATATTTTAAAAAGACATCAAATCGTGTTGTCTCTAAAATGTCCATATTCACATATAGATGTGTGCATCCAAAAATTATTTATAACTTTCATCATCTAAAAACTATTATGACTGTTGTTGCTGTTTTTACTGCTTCCGGTGCTGCTGTTTGCTGTTTTTAATCCCACCTCTATTTAGGGGCCAATGAAGCCTCTCATCGGTGATTTTTTGTGCTCAAACTCACAGTAATTCAAATTTCGCCTTTTTCTGATATTGTCTTCTGTTCGTATATTTTTCTGAAGACCTTCTCAGCAGGACACAGGCAGAGCATGAGAAAACATACAGGATTTTATATATATATTTGCTCTTTTGTCAGCCTTCATTCATTATAGCTACACTTGGCACTTTACATACACGTTCTGAGTTAATCCTCTCAACGGTGGTATGAGGTGGTATTTCCTCCTTTTGAAAAAGGTGAAATTTTCACTAATGAGATTTTGTAAAGATACATGTTTTATCCTCACAATGTTAGCAGGTAGATTGAATATGGGGAGTTTGTTCATTTCTACTGCCTTAAGTTATATTTGAAAGTTTCCTTTACCCTACGGTGAACATCATCCCTGCTGTGTCTTAGTCAAATTTCATCCCTTCCAACTTTGATTGTTTAACTTTTTCAGTCTACATTCTTCTGTGATTACTCACTGACCTATATGAAATTGGGTGAGTCAACAATACATGTAAAATAACTGAAATTAATAAACTATTTCAACGTTTTCTTCAATGGGCCTAGATATATTTTAAGGTAGGAATCATTTAGGTATCTTATTTTTCTCTTATTTGGGCTTCTAAATTCCCCTGCTTATTCTTCAAATGAGACGTGGTGATAATTCTTTTGAAATATAGGTGGGCAAGTATGAACAGAAACTACATTTGAAAATAATAGGACGGAATTAAATGACTGGAAGACTTAGGAAATTTACATTAAGAGACACAAGTACAGTATTTCACTCCCAGAGACTCACTATATATTTACGAACTTTATATATGTTGAATTTTACTTTTTCTGTTAGGCAAAATAGACTTTAAAATAGCTGTATTTATAATATATTTTATTACTTGTAAGGTTTGTTCAAAATAATAAAATGCATAATTATATGACCAGAATATTCTTCCTACTCAGTATCCAGAAAGCTTATGGGATTTATCATTTACTCTTTAGGGAATGTACAGACATTGTTTTTCTCTGCATTAAATGCTATGTCCTGTGACACCAAAAGGAAATAGTTGACCTGTGGTAAATAATTTTCATGAATATAGAATTTTTTTTGCGGTACGCGGACCTCTCACTGTTGTGGCCTCTCCCATTGCGGAGCACAGGCTCCGGACGCGCAGGCTCAGCGGCCATGGCTCACGGGCCCAGCTGCTCCGCGGCATGTGGGATCTTCCCGGACCGGGGCATGAACCCGTGTCCCCTGCATCGGCAGGCGGACTCTCAACCACTGCGCCACCAGGGAAGCCCTAGGATATTTTTATTACGTGCATCTATCACTCCTTTACTTATTTTATTGTTAAAAGCTAAGTTTCTAAATAAGTATACTTGATATGCTAAGGAAGGAAAGGACATTGGCTCGTATAAAATGCTCAATTAAAAACAGGGGAGCCAGAAGGAGAGAGCAAGAAATATAATTAACAAAAATAAGTGTAGCAAAGTGAAAATAATTGCAAATATGGTAGCTATTAGTCTAATGATATATATATATATATATAAGCACTCTAGCTAAATATTATCTAGAGAAAAACTTATAAATATATTCATACCAATAAGGCACCTAAAAATTATACAGGATATCTCATCACCATAGAAATAACACCTGTTTGGCTTTGGAGGCACAGGAATCTAATTATAAATTAAGTCATATCATTGTACAATTAATATACTGATATAAAGACCCACCTTAGAGAACTAAGGTAAACTAGACTGATAGATGGCTTTTTACTTTAGTAGTAAATATACAATTGGACTGCATTATTTAGGATGAACCTGAAGTAAGTTTTCGTTAGATATTAAGATTTCCAATTCTTCCCTGTTTCCCTTATTGTAAAAGCAGTTTGTCATTAAAAAGTGTCTTCTCACATCACCTTTAATCATTTTCAGTACACAAAATTCTTCTTTAGCTGTTCCTTTGTCTAAATGTTACATTTACATATGCCAAAAATAAAATATACTGTTTTCATACACATACTTTGTTTCCTTCCCTCAGTTTAAAGAAGCATATGTCTATATCATTTATCTATCCATCTATCTATCTACTGACTTCATGCTATTAGAATTTGTTTTGCTATAATTAGTGATTATTAAATAACATAATCATTTGGGGACTTCTCTGGTGGCACAGTGGTTAAGAATCCACCTGCTAATGCAGGGGACACGGGTTCGAGCCCTGGTCCGGGAAGATTCCACATGCCGCAGAACAGCTAAGCCCACGCGCCACAACTACTGAGCCCACACGCCGCAACTACTGAAGCCTGCGTGCCTAGAGCCCGTGCTCTGCAGCAAGAGAAGCCACCACATTGAGAAGCCCACACACCGCAATAAAGAGTAGCCCCTGCTTGCCACAACTAGAGAAAGCCTGCGTGCAGCAACGAGGACCCAGTGCAGCCAAAAATAAGTGAATAAATAAATAAAAATTAAAACAATAAATTTTTAAAAATTATCATTTGGAAATATTATAGTTTCCTATATAAGATACATGTGATTAATAAGTTTTGAGAATGTGTAGAACATGGGAGTATGGATAATCCATTTGTCAATTAGCTTATATTATTAAGATACATCTTAAAGAACCTTTAGCACATATACAGTAGACAATTCATGGCTTCTACATTAATTCTGCATTTTTTGTCCTGTAGCACGTGGGTGGGGGAGGGCATAAGAGACTGCCCAGTCTGCTTGATGTGGGTCAGCCTGCTTCGTGGTCTCTGGGTGGGAGCCAGGGGTCTCAAGCCCTGTCGATGAATAGACTGCTTCCTCCACCACTCGTTGCTGTGGGTTCTCTGTTGCTGTCCTTGTTTGCAGGGCCAGGCCCTCCTGATGTCTTAGCGACTCAATTCAGGGGAGGAATAAGCCTACCGGGGCTGACTTCTGTGGCTAGGTTGAACCCAGAGCCCAGATGTTGGGCGGGGAAGTAGGATGGCCTGCCACTGTGGTGTTCCTTCTGTTCTGGGTCCTAAAGCGATTTGCATTCTCTTTACCGCCGTGCAGAGCCCTCTTTTGGTCGCCTCCTGCATCATTTCCAGGGGTTATAGCTGTGCTTAGAGTGAGCATCGAGAAAAGGTTTATGCCCTCTTGTCTGGACCCAAATCTGTTATCTCTTTGTTGTGATATTCTCTCTCTGAAAAAAAAAAAAAAAAACCCTTTTTTGAAGCATACACAGTTTGTGAGCACCTATTCATGTGTGTACGTATGTATGTGCATGCGTGCATGAACATTTATAACAGGGCATTTTATGCTAAATCACCCGTTACTATTGCGTTTATAGATTTTCTCATGATATTTCCAATAGTTTTAGACCTACCTGTGTTGATGAAATGGTATTTGGATCATAAAGGTTTACAACAGTTTTATCTTTGTGAATGGAAACTTTTAACAAAATATTCTCCTTTCACGCTCAACACTTTAGCTTTGAAAATCACTTTTCTTTTTTGGATCCTGCTGAGTTCAACTTCCATCAGTTGTTTTGCCATAGATGTTGAACAGTTCGTTCAGTCTCTCACTGCTTCAGTTTATAACACGGTATAAAGTCCAGGCTTTGGGACCCGTGACACCTGGGTAAAGATGCTACAGTCTTTCCATGCTGACTGGAAGGCTGGGCAGTAGGAGTTACCTCTCCTCATCTCCATCTGTCATATTTAAATAGAAATTATCATGAAACCTACTGCATAGATTTTTAGGATGAGTGAATATGTGAACATACCAGTCATATGGTGAACTTTATATATATGTTATGTGAATTATCTATTAATATATAAAGTTATCATATATTAATTATAGCATACACATAAAATTACATATTAAGATATATTACATAATATATATCAATTATACATCATATATTATATATTTTGACAGTGTAATTATATTATTGTTAACAGAAAATAATTACTATTAATTCTTTTAAGCTTTGTTTTACAGCATCTCTGATTAATTATGATTTGTTGGTCATTACGTTTTATTTGTTGATGTATTTATATGAATCTACATAAGAATTTATTCCATAAATGTTACTAAAAGAGGGGTTCATGCTTTCTTTTCACTCGGCTCTGGTTTACTTTGTAACTAATGCTCCTAATTCACAATCTGCTCTTTTGTAACCTCTTCATTCTTTATATAATTTTAGCAATAAAACCTTTTGGCCTTTCAGTTTAATAGGCTCAGCCTCTGTGAAGGTTTGAAATAAGAGACCTATGTATTCTGGTGCTCAGATTGGAATCAACCTTGAACAGGAAATTTATCTCCAGGGAGCTGCAGGGAAAAATGAGCACATTTCAAATTGTAATTCAGAAAACTGAGTACTAAACTACTAATATGTAGTAGGCATTTTGTTAATACATTATTTTATGTATTTCTCAGAAAACTTGCATAGTCAGTAATATTGTTACTCTTTGTAGAGCACTTACTCTCTTTACCTTCTCTGTAAATTCCCAGAGAAGCTTGTATAAAGTCCATCTTTGAAACTAATAGTAATGTTTTTCTTTAGTGCTTTCTCCCCCGTTTTTCTGAGCTTCTTGAGAGCGGGATCCTTATCATTTTGAGTTTTCCATCCTGGGGGCGTAGCACACTGCCCAGCACATATTTGGTTATATGAGGAAATGAACAAATTGTCTCTTAAAAATTAGGGAGACTCTATCAGTAGCCTTCGTAGTGGGAATTCCTCACAGAGATCATACTTTATACTCTATAAAATCACGCTGTGATTGGTGAGACTTCGTTTAAATGGAGAGTCAACTTGGATTTGAAAATCATAAGCACTGAGCTGCTGTATCCAGGAGGATGGTAATTCAGTCAATTGAGATTGCAGTTTAAGTGACTAATATATTGACGTTTGTAGTTTTCACTATTAAGGAAAACAGTTACATGATGCAAAGGGGGAAAAACTACTGTGTGCATTTGAGAATGAGTGTGTGTATGTGTTGGTGTGTGTGTGTGTGCTGGTGTGTCCTTCTGCCTCGGGGGACAAATGAGATTGCGGTGGGATTTGATTGAGGATGGAGATGGTGACTCTGTGAACATATGTCAACCCTGTACTTCGTACCGGTGCCCTGTCTTAAATTCTCTTGCCGCACGATTAAATTGTGCCTTTGAGGTTCTGTTTTCTGACATCATAAATTGTATGAAAATTTAACTAAAACTCCTTTGTAGTTAGTTTTCACTTCACTATTACGTACAGTAGGGTGATTTCGGAAAGTAGCATTTAATTCATCCAGACTGACATATTTCATTGGGCAAGTTTTCTAACAACATCAGAGCATGTATGAACAATACTTTTATTAATTACCAATATGTTTACTTTCCAAATGTCTGTGATGTGTTATGTTAAATATAAGTACCGGAAATGTCTACGTACAGAGGTATTTTTGAAACACAGCACTTGATGAACATTTCTTTTAACAACAACAACAAAAAATCAGTCTAAATTTGTGCTTCAGATAAGGGAGTCCCACATTAATAACCTCTCATTTACTCAGAGAATACATAGCAGTATATTTTTTAAGAAATGATACACTTTGTATTAATAAAGCTTTTTTAGTTCTTAAATTTTCATCTCAAGAATATTATTTGTTTCATTTAAGGTTGTGTTGGCTGCTTTAAAAGCTGTTAATTTTGCTTGGAAATTATGGCTTTTGTGATGTATGAAACTTATAAAGCTGTCAATCACATTGGAAAAAAATGTAAGGATCATGGAAAGCTTGATGTCGACCGTGCACAGTGTAGGGAAATTAGCAATCTGGGGGGCTCTGTGTAGATGTTCGTCAGTCCATAGAATAAACAATAAACTATATTCCTGCTTTGCTATTGACAGATAAATCTAGAGAGACAATCATTTTTGTACGTTTATAATGGGTTCCATTGCTGAATAATAAACACAGGTAACTTCATTTCTGATCTTAGAAATGGCAGAGCTTATCTGGGGGAAAAGTTATCTGAAGCCATTTTATTAGCAATGCATACTTTAAAAATCTTCCCACTGGTACTTGTTTCTACTTATTTAAACATAGAAGGATGTTCTCATGTAGCTGGGGACTGATATTACTACAGATGCAAACAATAATTTACTTGGCCCTGCATTCTTCAGAGTCACCTGAGAAAATGTATTTAACATTAGGTAGCAGTTGAGCTGTGTGTTTTGAACTTTCCTTCCCTACTGCATACCTTATTTCAACAGCTAAAAAGCATACTTCTACTATTTATTCAGTTGCTTTTAGAGTTTGCCTACTATTATAAATGCCAAGTCATAATGTGGAGTGACTTATTATTACTATTTTGGTAAGCATTCCTCGAAAGGCATTGTCACTTTAGGAAAAAACAGAAAAGAAATATGCCACTGATGTATTTTGTAACTTTCTGGAAATATGAGCTATGAATAAGTATGATTAGGATGAAAATGTTAAACTCCCTTTAAATTCATCATGTTAGGTGCAGATAGCTGTTTTGAACAAAGCAAAAAACAATGAGGAAAATTTGAGAAAATGAAGTTTAGCCTATGGATGTATCTGAAGTAGAAAGTATGCCCTCTATTAGATAAAGAATATATGGCTAACACTTATGAATGAAAGAATTCTGTTAGAAACTTCTATAGGAAAAATGGAGTTCTACTCAATGTTCATATTTTCCAACTTAATTTTTTTATTTTAATAATAAAATATTAATAAATGAATTGATTAATGATAAATTATATATGTATATTATATATAAATACCAGGCTCTAATCCATGAGCTGCAGTACCTAAGAGACATTTTTATTTCCCCATTTCTACCTATACATTTTGCAATCTATAAAAATTAAAAAGAATAAAAGATATGTATGCTATATACGTATCTATATATTTTATTTTTAAAAACTAAGCTATCTTTGATCATTATAGGTTTGCCAAGGGTTTTAAAAATCATAATATAAACACATAATTCTTAAATATTTGTGTTGAAGGCAGAATAAAAGTTTACTGAAAGGTGAATTTATCTCTTACAAGATTACAAAAATGATTCTTTTCTTTTCCCTAGAGTATGATGAATCTTATATTTCAGCTAAAAGGTAACACGCCTCCATAGTACTATACAACTTGTCTATTTTCCCAAATATAGTGAAGCCCCCCTAAATGTTGTGTTGTTTGGAGCTCAATCTCTATGTTTGATGGAAGGTTTTCCTGGAGGACAGAGAAAAACTGCTCCCACGCAGACTGCAGACAAGTGATTAAAGGTCTAGCTATCCTCTCAAAACACGGAAGGAATTGATGTTTCAACGTGTTTCTCATGAAATTGTGGGACATGTGTAAACAGCACATACAGTTCAGGATACAAGTCACAGTCACTGGAGGCTATGATCTCACCTCCTGTCCAGGGTTTTTTCCAGCTTAACCCTGGGCAACACCTCCCTTGGGATAAGGTGGCGATCTGTCTGGTCGGCTCATTGGGATCTCAGCAATCTTGTGGGCTTCCTTGAAGAAGTCTGCACAAAACAAGGTTCTGCCTGTGTCTTCAAGCTCAGGTAGCAGAGATGGGCTGAGCCTGTCCAGTTTGGGGAAGTCACAGAGGCACAAAGCACTCAATGTGGAGATAAAAAGCAAACCTTAAGCAAAAGCTCTGGGGCACTGCCGCATCTGCTGGGAAACTCTTGGTGTTTGCTTAGACTGCAACACTGTTACAGAAACCATCTACAGTGTCTCAGCCAAAAAGGAATCTGTCTTTCCCACTTTCCCTCAAAGCAGCTTATCAACTTCAGCAGCCTCTGTTATCACCATCCCAGGATCCATCTATATTTTTACGTTTCTATAATCTGCTTGTGACTTTCATCCTCTATCTCAAGGTGAAAAGGCAAAAATTAAACACACACACACACACACACACACACACACACACAGAGAAACAAACACAAACGTGTTGGCAAGATTTTCGAAGCTCTTCTGTGACTTTCAGTTACTTTTTAGCAGCCAGAACCTCTTCTTAGGTACAAGTGATTCTGGAAGCATTTTTTCCAGAGACAATGCTGCCCAAAATAAAACTGGGAATCTGTTACTCAGAAAGAAAGGGGAATCGACATTTGGTCGGCACCAGGAGTGCCAATCATTTCAAGAGGCTAGCATCCATCTCTTTAGTCAAAGTAAGACTAGTTTACCAATTTGAATTCATTTGAATCTGACCATAACCCTAGTCTGCTCTATCCCGAGGGAATGTTCCTTTATTGTCTCATCCACATTGGAGATGGAGAAGTTTTTATATAAGATATAATCTCATTATAGTAGGAAAAACGTCTCAACATCAACTGGTATTTTATATTCAGTAATATAATATTAGTAAAAATCAGTTTCATATACCGGACAATTATGTTTTTACAATATAATAATTGATTGGAATGACTATTAAAGGAGCGCCCATTATTTTAAAAATCTAAAATTTTAATGCACTAAGAGACTTAATAATGGCCTGTGGTTTGAGAAGATTTCAATTTTCCGATGTTCCAGTTTTTCTTTCTTCCAGTGATAGAATATTGGTAGAGTATGATTCACCAGAGACTCAATGTCTGAACGTATTAAGATGTTCGTTCACATTTAAAGCAACTGTGACAGCTGTCTGGCAATCATGAGGAATAATGATGTGGAAGACTTTCAGAAAAGGCTTGGGCATCGACTGGTGTCACTTGTCATCTAGAGATTTCATTCCTGCTAAAATGCCCACGAAAATTATAGGAATCAATTTATTTTGCTTGGAGTTATATATAGAGATAATTTCATACTTAGGAAAATGACATAAATATGTTGAACATCTGTCAGAGAAAATGTACTTGATTAAGGAAGCTATGAGAAAAAATCACTTGATTAAGAAAACTATCAGTTATACAATATGGCAACTATTATAAAGTACGTTTTATTTGTCATTTATAATCTCACTCTACTTGCACCCATTTTTTGGATGATGTATTCAACATTTTGGACTGTAATTATTTTGGTTTGGATCCATTAAATTTGAAGAGGCTCTGGTCGCTAAGCCTTCCCAGATTTTTTTTTAAGAAGTCGTTATTTGTATTTTCTCAATTTAAGCCAAACCAATAAGACTGACATTTAGCTCATTAACAGTTCTGAGAATTTACTGAGCATAAAGTTTAAATGACTTCCCTTATTTAATTATTCAGATTATTATTCAGTGAAAACTATTTTTACTTTGCCTAAAGCTCTTTCTTTGACAACATGATACCATGAAAACGCTTTTGTTGTTAAAATGATTGTTAGTTTCCAGGGAGGAATAAATAAGTGGCATTCTTTTGGCACTGTTCATCTAACCACACATTGGCATGGGTGCTTAAATGCCAGATCGTATCTTGGGAGTTCTCTTGTGGAGAAGGATGCTGTCTAAAACCTCACCAGCTCCAGAAATATTTTCACCTAAGGGGCAAACCATGGCTAAAACCAAGGATCTGGTTCTCTGTCTTCCATTTGTTTGAAATTGTTCTGTTTTCAAAGGGAAGGGATTCATGCTGCAGGGACCACAACAGAGAAAGTTTTGCAGATGCCAGGTTATCTAAATTCTTAACCTCAGCTTTTGGGATCCTCTAAACTTCTGTGAGGGGATTTTTAAGATACTGTATCTGTAAACTCTGACAAGTACAACCCATTTTTGACACTTACGGTCTTTTGAGTAAAATTTCTATATTTGTAATCAGATTCTGAAAGGACTCTGACCAATAACAATTAAGAATGACAGATACAGGCAAACCCCCTCCATCAGAAAGAGGCAGGGCCAGGACTCGAAAGCAGATCTTCTGAGTTTCTGTTCAGGGCATTCCCTATTAACCACACTACCTCTGATTTGAAGGTAACCTTCCTTTCTCTGGCGAAGGAATATCAGTTTCCTTTTTCCCTGAGATGTAGTGAATATCTGTGGTTTTTAGACAAGTTTGCAAGTTTGTGCTACATATAATAAAGGAAAAAAAATATCTTGGAGAGAGGAAGAACAAGGCCAATGAAAATCATATGTTAGCACAGTGTGTGTTTGTGACACCTGTTGTGTAAAAACGGTGCTAGGCATACTTTCCATATTTTCTTGAGTGAAACTTTTGCTCTGTTCCCCAGGGATCTTTAGTCGTCAGGCTGACCAACACTCCCAATGACAGGTAATTTTCCAAGGGAACAAATGAGAGCCTTGCCCATTAATGTCCCCTAGTGGTTTGGAAATCATCAAGAAAGCAAAAGATGTTCTATGCACAGAAAATATCCCAAACTCCTATCCTCCATGTTTGCTGTGGATTGTCTCTCTCACTTTCCGACAGAAAGTGAGGCCAAAACCAATGTTTATGTGAATGTCTAAATAGATCTTAGCACCTTGATCTTATAAACCACGCCGTGTGCATTTCCATCCAGCCCTCTAAACCTTTTATGCAGCTTGATTTGCAGTCAGCATTCATTTCATTCAAGTAGAGAAAACAAATAAATGGATAGACACACACATTGAAGCCTACTCACTGGCAGTATAAGTCACTTGTTATTTTACATTTTAATGCATAAACCATCCCTTAAAGCTAGTTTTCCCAAATAATTATCGACTCCACTTGAGTTGTATATCCTGAAAAGAAATGCTTTTTCGGAGCCATTCCCACTTGGGCTTGTGTGAAAAGCACCAGAAAATCCTGTTCAGGAGGCTTATTGCCTCGATTCCTTTTCCTGTGATTCCAGTTACTCATGCACTGTTTTCCACTTCTTTGCCTTTTCAATCTGCAGCTGACAGGACTGTGCAGAGGAGCTATTTTCCTGTGCAGCACACACGTGCCTTTTTAGAGAGCGCTGCATGTGGCTTTCTGGAGGGAAATGAAGTCCCTCATTTACTTTCACATTCTTGATATATGCAGGGAAAATGCATTGAACATAAATTGCTCTATAAAGCATAACTACCTTTTTTAATTTTAAAAAAGTTTTAGGGAAAATGATTCATGGTTCAGATCTACTGCTTTATATTATGTAATAGCTAAAATTCAGTTCATCAGTCTATATACAAACAGTGAAGAGATTTTTAACCCGAATTTGGTAATACAGAAGAAAAAAACACAGGCTCTGTGTTAGTGAGCTCGGGCTGCCGTAACAAAATACCGTAGATTGGATGGCTTAAAAGACAGATGTTTATTTCTCACAGTTCTGGAGGCTGGGAAGTCCTAAATCAAGGTGCTGGTAGATTTGTTTCCTAGTGAGAGCCCTTTTCTTGACTCAGAGGAGGAAACTTTCTTGATGTATCTCCACATGGCAGAGAGCAAGAGAGCCCTGCTCTGTCTTCCTCTTCTTATAAGGACACTAACTGCATGCTGGGGGCCCCACTCTTCTGACCTCATCTAAACCTAATTACTTCCCAACCTTCACATAGCAACATGTTGGGGGTTAAAACTTCAACATAGGAATGGGTTGAGGTGTGATATACAAATATCAGGCTGTTACCGAATTTTCAAGTCAATTTATCACTTTCTTCAGGTAGTTTACATTAAATAATGATAACATTCATCATTAAATGCTTCTCTTTTCAAGGGGAGAATTAAAGTCCTCTTTCCCACCACCTGTGCTCCCTTATAATCTTATACTGAACAATTATTTCATATATGACATCTGTCCAGCTCTCCATCACAACCCTAGTAGGCATGTATGTCACTCTATAGGCGTACAGACTTCAATATGGCCTCCCTGTGTTCACACTGTCTTCTCAGGTGTGGGTAGAACCTGTGACTTGCTTCTCGTCAATAGAATAGGGTAAAGTGATGGGAGGGAAGTAAGTTGCTGTTGTGAGCAGACCTATTTTCTTTTCCTCTCTGGTTTTGAAGAAGTGAACTGCCATGTATCTTACATCCCATGGAGATAACTTCCGCCAACAACCTGAGGGAACTTGGACGTGAATCCTACCACAGCTGAGCCCCTCATCCTCCCAGCCATGGCTGCGACTTGGACGCACCTTAGTGAGATGCGAGCCCAGCTAAGCCAGCTTAGATTCCTGACCCATGCAGACCGCTAAGTAGGAAATGTATGTTGTTTTAAGCTGTTGAGTTTGTGGTGACGGTTATGCAGCAATAAGAAACTAATTCATAGCGGTTTCATCGTACCCATTGTCAGCTGAAGAAACCACCACCAAGCAGCTAGATGGCAGACCTAAGAAAAAGATGAGTAAATTGATTTTAAAAAAAAAGATTAAAAAAATCTCCATCCAACCGCAGACTAAAACACAGTGGGTCTCGGTTACTCATTTCCTTCAACCCTGCTTGCCTCCAGGTGGCAGAAAACTGCTCTTTCTGGGCAGCATATTCTTTAATTCGCTGCGGGGCGGGGGAGGGCAGAGGTTGTCTTATATTTTCAGCAGCATAGATACGTGCTTTCAGAGAGGAAGCCCTGCCTCTGCGGAAAAGGGTAAAAGAAGCAAACTCAAGAATCCCAAGGGGTTCCCCAGAGCAGCAGTCAGCTGTAATCCAGGTACTGGTCCCTCTCCCTCAGCCTGGCCTCACCTCCTCCACCTTCATCTCCACCCACACCCACACTCCTGCCCACCCTCCAAAAAGAGCTTAGCTTTGCTCAGGAACAAATCCTTAGTAATAGTAACCGCGTATTAATATTTAATAGTATAAATATATTTAGAAAGCACAATAACCCACATACATATTTATAAACTTAAGACAAGTGTTTTGTTCTGGACCTCCTGTGAAGGAGGGCGGGCCACTGGGTGACTTTATGTCATAAATGGAATGGCACTGGTGCTGCAGTTTCCAGATAAGACGCCTCCTTGCGATTCGACACTTCTTAGAGAAAAAGGGTCAACCTGCAGAGAGTGTAATCTGTCATCTGGTTTTCAACAAAAAAATTATAATGCTTCAAACGGGTCCCTCATACTGATCAGTATAGCAAGTTTTAATATATGAGGTTCTTGCCAAAGCAAAAATAAAGTGTTTTGTCCCCCCTTTCCTTAAATACCATTTCCCTTCTTGTGCTGAACTGCTACTTAATTTCTTGGTTAAATTTCTATATTATTCCTCCTGGGCAAGGCATTAGAATCCGGCGGGGGGTGGGGGTGAAGGGAATTCTTCAGTTCCTGATTGCCTTCAGGTCAGCCAGGAGCTCTAGAAGGAAGGGCATTGTAAAAGCAACAACTTCAGTAATTCAAGATATTTGACAACCTATTGCATAATTATGTCTTCAAATATTTACAAAGACCAGAATCATTGCTATAAAACATACACAGGGATGATTTATGACTCTGCTTTCACATCACTGCTGAGGACAAAAGCAAGGCCCTTCGTTGTAGACGGCTGGTGTTCATTATCAATCACAAAACTATCAAGCAAGCTGAGGATAAGGGTGGAAAGGAAGGAGAGAAAGCAAAGGGAAGAGAAAAGCTTGTTCCGCTCGCCTCTTCCCTGCCAGGTCCATATATTCTTTCAACATCTATCTCACTAAATCCAAGGTGACAGGTGCAGTAGGAAATTAACTTGCGTCTCTTTGGGTCACACTGGGGAAGGCTCTGGTTCTTTCTAACAAAAACTTGGCAACTCGCTGTTACTCCTGCTCTCCTACTCATCTTCCCAGGAATCTGTTCTGCATAATAACTGTGTGCAAAAATCAGAACATATGGCACAGCAAACTAATTACTATATCAATATTTCACTCTGTTGTCAGTGATGGAATCTTCGTGGCAATTCTACAAGTGTAGCTAAGGAGCAGTGCCAGCATGTTAAATACTGTCACTAGTGGTACGCCTCCTATACCTAGCTTAGTCTTAAGTCATGTCTTACGGAGTTGGTCACTTGCTGTGTTTATGAAGTAGTGTAACCTCTAGAGGGGGGCTCACTGACCTCTTAAACAGTCATTCTCCATTATGATCTCGCCTAATTAGGAGCCATATGCTCTCAGGATTTGCACACCGTGGATATACCACTTAAAAGAAAACCTGCTCAGCATCCGGATTCTAAATGAAAAATATTACTCGGCAATGTAAGAGTTCATTCATCGCTCAAAGCTGTTAGGCGGACAGACAGTTGGGGTGCGGGTACAGATGAATACTGAGTGGTGATGATGATACGGTGAAGGTAGCAGTGAGCATTTATCGCGGGCTCATTATGTACTAGACAGTGTTCTAAACATTTTTGGCAAAGATGACCTCATTAAACACTCATTAAAGAACCTACTAGACAAGCGTTTTTACAAGCATCTATTTAACAGGTGTGGAGACTCAGGGAAGGGGATTTAAATGTCTGCAAGTCTGTTCACCACCGAATTAAAACTGGGGGATTTAAATACATTGACCAGATCCAGTGATTGTACTGCCTTCACCCGACTTGTGTGACCGTATTTATCTGCAATGTGCCACATCTTACCCCGGGGAGAAAACTTTTCATAGGTCCTAGCTGGCATCATTTGGAGGGAATAATGAAAATACACTTAAATTTTGATCCAGAAATTCTGTTGGTGGACATTATCCCAGCTGATGTATGGATGCATGTGTACGTGAGTCCTTGTGGCATAATCATAGTAAATGATTGGAGACAACGTAAAATTCTCTCCGTGCTTTGGCAGGTAGATAATTATGATAAATCAGTCTAATGAAGTACAACACAGCCATTCAGAAGAATAAGATAAACTTATCGATTCAGATATGGTGAGATTGCTATGAATCGCTATTATTTGAAGTCAAGATGTAAAACAATGTTTACGTACTTATAAGATAGAGAGGGAGATTAAAAACAATACTGGATGGATAAGATCTTAGTATAGGAATTCAGGGTTTTAGAGTCTAGGGTAGAAGGGAGACTGATCTTCATATTTAATTTGAATTTTTGAATTTCTTGTCTAAGCAAAATGTAGCATCATGAAAATAAAGTAATGAGGTAAAAGGTAGATTTGAAAACAAAGGTAACAGAGCAGGTGCCAGATTGACTTTCAGTGAATTATTTGCCCAAGTGTGGGCTCTACCTCCTTACCTTGAAGCTCGTGGTGTTCCGTTAGAATAGAGGCTGGCAGGACATATTTGAGGAAGTTGTTACAGGATGGCCGGCTGAAAAGCTAGCTTGGTAGAATTCTGCCAATCAGCCAGTTCCTCATGGAACACTGCATCCTTCACAGATTTTCTGCTGCAGCTCTTAGAACTGACTCTCAATTCTATTTCACTCCAAGGACTGACGTACTTCATAGGCATGTCAAGGGCAGAAAATGAAGGAAGTTGTCTGATACATGACACCACCGCTGGATAGTGGCAGAGGTGGAATAAAACCGTGGGTTTCCTGATGTCAGATCGGTTCTTTTTGACCCCTTATATAGGAGAAGGGAGGTTTCACTTCCCTGAATAGCATGAGCGGAGAACAGGGAGGGAGATGGGAGCACAGGGCACATTGTACACAAGCAAATAAAGCTCTGGGCCGGATGTGATGCCTGTGGTGCATGTTCCCCGTGGAATCTTCTGGACAGAAAACTGCTTTCACAGAAAACACAACCCTAGCTAAAGGTGCCCTGGGCCTTTTTTGGTACTTGATGCTCTTTGAAGGCGCGTGAATAAAATGTGTTAGGTTTCCCAGTGCACAGAGGCCATCTACCACAGTGACAGGCTCCAGCGTTGATTGTTGGAAGCCAGCTGGGGCACCCTTTTTCAAGCTTTTGCTCAGCTGCCCCAGAAAGATGGCCACATACTTCGACTTCTATAATGAGCTTTCTAACCCGGATTGACAGGTTTCCTTTTGGGAACTGTGTGAGGTACATAACTGGGACTTCGTGCTTTCGAAAGGCAGGATGTGACTAAAATTGCCCCATACAGACAGTCACCTCTGCCTCGTCTTCCTCTAACACTGAAAGCGGATCACATATCACATACACGTGCGTGCATGCACCCATATATGTATTCCTATATTTGTAACTATGTATTTACAGTTAAAGAAACATTGAGTCTTGAGTCATAAGACTCAATGTCATAAGACTCAGTTTCCTTTCTCGTTTCTAACATCTTTCATCACAAAAAAGTTACTGAACATTCTAACAGTTTCAGTAAACCTAGAAAAGCGTTACCTGTATTTGAGGATTTGGGGGAAGTTACATATGTTCTTAGCGCTGCTGGTAGCTCTTCAGTGAATGTTATATACTTTTGTTTCTCTCTTCCCTTCCTTCCCGATGCCTTAAGGATACACTACGTACCGTAATTCACTTTGTACTTGGGTACCATTGAATGGTGTGGGAAACCTGACCATGTTGCTGTAATATGCTGTTGAGGATGACACTTTTATAAATACTGTAAGGAATCTAGAAAAGAGAAAGTAACAAAAAAGTGTGAAGCGAAATGTGACTTTAGGCCCGTACTATGAACAGGAAGAAAAAATCAAATTAAGCGAAAGAGAAAGGAAGCTTCTCTATTGCCTTTGTGTCTCCCTGTGCTGTACTCTTTTATATGCCACCTGCTTCCAGGGTCCAAAGTCAGACTAATAAAATTCATGCTTTTAAACTACATTATAGGTTAAATGGACTGGCCTGGAAATATCTCTACCATTTGTAAAAAATATGTCTGGATGAAAACGTGATCTAAATACTAAACAACTGAAGGATCTTTTGAACTAGAAACTACTGACCGTTTAGGACTGCCTGCACTTATTTTTCTTTAACCATTTAAACCCCACTTTCCAGGTTTGTTATTTCTTGGTGCTTTGACATATTATAATATGGATAATACAGTATATAAAATCACCAGCTAAAGTCCATAATATTTCCTTTCTAGATATCTCCAATTCTGTTTCTCCTTTTCTGTCTAATATGGAATCGTGAAGTTATTTCTGTAAGAGTCTTAGAATGAAATATTATGCCATTTAATTTAACTTGGAAAAAAAATCTTATAAAATGAATTGGGTTTTTAAAAATATATTTTATATAATTTATCATTGATATTTAATGCATCTTATTTAATAAGATGTTATTCTGACCGGAGGGACTTTGCTAGTATATTTTTGCCCCTTTTGTATTTGATAGAACTGCCAATTTTCAAAAAGATGTGCACACACACACACACGATTAGGGAGACTAAAATTTTTATTAAAATTATTGGGTCTGACATGAGAAGCATTCTGTTTTAATAAAACAGTGTTCAGACTAGCAGCTGCTTCAGGCTAAATCAATATTAAATCTTTCAAAAGAATCAGTTCAGTAACAATTTAAGTTTGCAATCAACCTCTTTCTATGCTGATAGAAACCAAAGCAACCAGCTATATCTTATCAAAGGTAACGTTCTAAATTACCCAGGTCATGAGCTTTGCTTGAATGCATTTTTCCCTGTACGTAGCTAAATCATCTCCTATTTGGATTAATTATCACTGATAATGAATTCTTAGCTTCTTCTTCCCTGAAGAATTTAAAGAGGTTATAAGAACAGCAGAAATATCTATACATAGATCATATCCTGCTTAAAAAGATACTGTTTTCCTCCTGAGCTGTGCTGGGTAGAGGCACTGGCTCTATTAAACAAACAGTATTGTGGATGTAAGTGTTTTATTCTTTACCACATTTGTCAATATAGCAATGAAACATAGAGAATTTATAAAGTGGCAAGAATTGGATCTCAAAGGTCCCTAATATCTAACCTCTCTCTGCCTTAGGATATAAAGGTATAGCAGTGACACTTCTTCTAGGTTTTCACCTTCTCCTTTTCAAGCTTAGCTAATATGTAGAAGTTACAAGCTTTTGCCACTTGTGAAAATTATACGTATTTGGTTTCTTCAACCCCACTTTTCCCATTAAACTTCCAAATTTAAAACTGGAAAATTTAGTATATCTCAAATATTGCATTTGAAAGGCATCTTCAAGGGACTATGAACTGGGTCCCCTAAAGCAAATGGAGTTTTAAATTTTCCCTAGAGAATCAAGAGATAAAGTTGCCTGAGTTATACAAAAACTCTATGAATTCTTTTCAACAAATAATCTCCTTGCATTTTGCAAAGCGATGTGTTTTCATTTCTTTTGGTTCTTCCATGGAAACCTCACAGAAACTGTTTCCCTTTCTCTTACCAGTGCCTTCCTTATTTCACACCTGGAGGATGGTTATCTTTCTCCTAGCCTCCTCCCACTTTTTAGTCTCTTCTCTCGCCAAGTTATTAACGAATTAATTTTCTCTAAAATTCTGATTTATTTTGTTTTCTATTTTAGAGGAAACCTTTAAGCCTCATTTTCTAGAGAGAGCCCCTGAGCCACTGGAATTTGTCATTAAAATATTTACAAAACTTATTTCTCATCTGATCTCCTTCCTTCTGTGCACACCTGTCCGGCTCTTCAGTTCATTTCAACTTTTTTTAGTAAATATGTGTGAGGCCATACTTGGAGACAGGTATTGAGAATTCAGAAATAAGTAAGGCAAGTTCCTTGTCCTTGAGAAACATGAAGTCTGGACCAGGAATCACATTTGAAATAGAAATTCAGACGCTCGTGGAAGCACAGAAGAGGGGCATGACGCTTCTGAAATAGACCCATGCCGTCACATCTTTGATGACCTGATCAGGTTCTCTGATTGGAAGATCTGGACATGGGGGAAGGGAAGTTGGAGGCAGCTAACTAGATGCAGGGTATCCTGGGTGACTGATCTGGGGCGCATGTTTTGCTTTCTCTGGTTGGTCGTCAGTTGGAAGCAGGGGAGGCAGGGAGGGGGAAGAAAGGGGGTTTCAAAATAGGGAAGCTGGCCATCATTAATCAAACCCTGACCAAGTCCTGGTCTTTCCAGGACAGGTGCTGCCAAAGTTGTGGTTTGGTTTGCCAGGCTAGTTGCTGCTGAAGTTGTGGTCACGGGTCTGTTTGTCATGTACGACCTGCCCGTTGTCCATTTGTATATTCGCTGTCTGAGACTTGAGCTTAAGGACCTTGTCAATTTCATACCTATTGTGCATTCCTCTCATCACATAGTAACTATTTAACAACGACAAAAAATACCGAATGAACTCATTATGCACAGTTCTTTAATTGTCTGACTACGTGAGTATTGGGTCCTTATCAAACGTATCATCCTAATTAATGTTTCCAGGAGAGTCACAAATTAATGTCTGCATTGAAGAACAATAATACTTTGTCAGGTTAAATACGGAAATGTTTTCAATTTTACGGGGTGTATGCGTGAAATTGTAATAATTTAAAGGGCATTTGTTTTAACCTGATCCCTGAAGAATGCTGCTGATGTGGAAGGGGTTATATGATGGGTCTGTAATGGCTCCCCAGCTGGATCATCTTAATAACAGGTCTTCAGTATGGGTAGCTTATGGTGCAGGCTTATGTTATTCACATATAATTATAGGAATAATTAAAAAACTGAAGTGTAAATGTGTGTTCAGCATAGAAGTATTGCTCTTTTCAATATTTACTGGACCTTCATGTACCGGCTCTGTCTCTCTTCCTGCAAGAAGTCAAATTAAGTCAAAATAAAATCAGAGGTTGCTTTGAGAACATGTCACTAGATCCCATATGTCCCAAATACCTGTTTCATGGCTTTCAGGTAGTCTGATGAACTAAAAGGACAATAGTTTCCTTCAGACAGGATATACTTCCTTCTGGGCTGTGCTTTTAAGTTCGACATTTGCTTAAATGATTTTTTTTTTTCTTTTACACGTTACTCACATTACAACTTATTTTTGTCAAAATATTTCTTAGGGTTTTAAAAAAAATGTTTCTTAGCTTAAATGTGTTGAGATTGATCCCAATCATTCAGGTTGAAATGAGCACTTTTCTGCAAGTTCTGTACATCCGCTCTGAGTTTCTCCACTTCACTACTTCATTTCCATGTTTCAGTCTACCATGCTAATTCCTTTTCCAGAGTGTTACAGATAAACTTCTTGAAAATGTCTAAATTACCTCTCTCTACTGCCAGCAGCTTTTGCTCTGCCAGTTCCATGCCAGTTGTATTCTGTCGCTGCTAAGGTCACAAAAGAATTCTTCATGGCTCTCTCTCTCCATGAGTCAGATTTGGTCCAGATTTTGCTTGACCTTGCTGATCATCCTGTTACTCAGAAGACCTTTACCCCTCTGTGCTGCATGACGGTGGGGAGTTTCACATAAGAAAAAGAGGTTTATTCTTTAAATTACAGCAACTAAAGTGAGTAAAGACTTTGTATCTTTTCCACATAAATATCAGCACATGTACTTCAAGAACCATGTGTTTATAGTAGCAAATGGAATGAAATTAATACCCATCATAGCGGAATAGCTGAATACATCTAGTGATGTTCAAACTATAAAAACAAAGGAATGTAGATTTATGGAAAGATATCACAATTAAATGTATGCATTTTTATTAAATTAAAAGAACTTTATGACAAAACTGCTTATCACGTAATGTTAGTGCAAATCATTCAAGTCATTCTACTATCTCTAAATCACTTGTAGGTTTTCAAAATAAATTGTTTACATATTTATTCGAGATAAATGTCCCTAATTAAATGCTTCCCTGCCTTGGGATACAATTTGATACATGAAACTGTGCTCACTCTTTTAATGATTCAAGAGTAAATTTTTCTCAAAATCAGCGGTGCTTCTCTCACCTTTTGTTAACCTAGCAATTGTATTGAAACAGTTTGACCTTTGATGTAACTTTTACGTTGAATACGTACATTATCAACCTTATTCACAAACAGGAATGGAAATCTGCATTGAACTGGATAAATCATTAAGCACATACATGGTGAAATGTGAGACAGAGCAAACTCTCTGGCCAAGCTGCACCTCTGCCCCTAGCTTTGAGTAACCTTTGTGCGCTTTTATTTCTTCATATGCAAGATAAAGACCATGATAGCCTGCTTTCCTAGTTCTCAAATATAAGGTAGTTTAACTGCAGCCTGGCTGAGAACAGTGTCCACATGAATTTAATGTGAATGCTTGTGTCTGGCGGGCTATCTCTAGCTGTTAGCCGCCTAGACGTCTTCAATGGAGAATGGAATTTAATAGGGAGAAGAATTCTCTGGCTTCCATGGCAACCTCCAAATACAGGAGGGGCCACCCTGCCAGAAGGACCTGTAGCACCCACTCACTTGCTTCACTTTTCCCTGCCAGCTTTCTTAGAGTCCAGAGGCACCCAATCATATGTGACTGCAGGGAACACTGAGCCGTGGTGGTGCCAGTTTATGGGGCTACTTGGGCACTGCTCACTGTGGTGCCAGCGCCTCCGCCAGTCTCACTGTCTCCAGACCTGAGGCCTTGACCCATTCTGCTCAGAGGGAACTTGGGGACTCAAGTGGGTGCATGAGGCGTGTGGTTGGTGGACTTTCAGGTGCTGAATCTTGAAGGGAAGCCAAGTGTTCACTAGAGGTGTGGGAGAACTGAGGACCTATCGGACCAAAGTTAAACATCGTAACTGACTTTTAAGCTGCATTGAAGGTCTCTGCTGGATAGATCCGTAGCATAGTTACAAATAATTTGGAAATTACATTTGATATCTATATCTCCTTCCTATCTATCAATCTATCTATGTGTACACTTGTAGATGTGCATTAACAATAGATGTGAAAGGGGACCATTAATTCAAGAGAGATTTCAAGTGATTTTCATTTTCTTTTAAAAACTTTCAGAAAATTTATTTCTTTTAAATAAGCATGGATGGTTTGTGTGGGGTAAAACATCAAAGAATGGAACAGTTACTGTTGAAGTACAGAAATCAAAAACCCAGTCCCCATTTTTCCTGGAGAGAATGAAAGTGTCCATTCTTGGATGGACCATGTGGCTCCATACGGTGAGTGCCTCAGAGGCCGTATTGAGCTTTGATGAAACAGTTGCGTGTCCAGGCACTGTTACCAGGGTCTCATGCACAGGTTTGGTCATTTAATTCTTAAAACATCTCTGTTGCTTCGAAATTCCCCCTATTTCTCAAATTCTCCTATGTTATCCCCAAGAACCCATGATTGCTATATTTTTCATAGTTAAATTGATGATCTATCTGGAAATAATTTTTATAGAGAGCATGATATAGTATTCTTTTCTTCCATTTCTCCTTTTTCTCCTTCTTTTGAGTATGGACATGCAGCTGATCAAGCATCATTTAGTGAAAAGGGCCTCCTTTCCACATTGCTTTGTACCATAAAACATGACTATGCCCATGTGTGCCTTGTTCTAAGGTCTTTTGCTCCGTTTGACTCTTTGTTTATCCTGGTTCCAATTCCTCACGGTGTTAATTATTGTAGATTAGAGCACCCTGGCATCTGGTGAAGCAAAATCTTTTGTTTTTGTGACCCCCTTAGTTATCCTTGGCTATTCTTGGGGGAGATTCCAGTATGCCTCCAATTATCCATTTTAAAACTCTGTAGAGCTTATCAAAATAGCATATCCGCAATTGTACTGGCTTGAAGGTGAAAATTCGTCTGTATTCCCTGGCTGAAAATCTCTGTAGGTAATTAGCTGGATTTTATAGCTGTCCAAGTCAGCATTTTTCTCCCTTAGCTGTTATACTCTCTTCTTTGTGTCAAATTAACATTTGAGTGCAATTGTGGTTCCACAAATATTTTGACAGAGCCAATACTTTTCTTTTATGTTACAAAAGGTCTTAAGACTTTCATGAAACACATATATTCTTTTTCATTTGTGATATTTCCACAAATATTGTCTTTTCTAGTCCATCAGGCAGATTTGGAGGAGGGTGGGGTTCGTAAGTGGTGTTCTATTCAAGGGAGCAGGAAGTATTTCAGAGTTGTCCTTCAGAAGAGGCGGCTTATTCTGGTTAAAACATTGTAAGATATAGAAATAAGAATATATGACTAGGTCCAGAATGTTATTTATCTCAAACTACATTTAACGGACCAAACTAGTCCCGTGCTCATTGAAGCATTCAGCTGTGCATCTCTTGGTAACTAATTAGCACAACTTCTTCCTTTTCTTCTCCCCTTACGCTATTCCTTAGGCAACCCTGTATTTCCCTTCAAAATTTAATTCAATAGTAAAATAAATAAAACGTTTTAATTCTCCAAAGAATTACATGATACAATAGAGTTAAAATAAGAAAAATTAATAAAGAGTACACATCATAATATGATTCATAACTGAACGCTTTTTTAGTATTGTGAGTTAATGGAGACACATTTTTACTGAAATAGAATTGCAGAACTTGTACCTTTAACATGTTACTAATAGTATCAAATTATCTACTGACATTATAAATATGAAAGAAATGATACGGTTGTTTCAGTCCCCAATCAGTTATCTAAAATGGAAACCTGTGTCCCCTCCCTGCGCCTGCTTCCAGGGCCCTGAATCCTCCCTCACCTGTTCTATATTTCATTTCCATTGAGTAGTCCCATTTTAACATTCTGTAAGATTTACTTTTTTGCAATGCTTGTTCTTTGTTGTCCACCCAGGTCACCCCACCTCCCTATCTGAGTTCTGAGAGAGCAGCCATCCAGAGCTATTCCCTTCATTCACATATTGCCAGTGCCTAGGAGGGAGGGTCTTCCTTGTTGCACTTCTATACACCACGCTCAGGGTTGGCCTTACTTAGAAGGTGATATCTGGTAAATTGCTTGATAGAAGCAAGAAGGCTAGTCATGCAGATATTAAATACAGGGAGTAGGAATCAAAAACTGCAGACTTTAGGCGGGGGGCTTGTATGTTGGAATGATGGCAAGGATTTCAGTTACCCTGGGATATAGTTAGTGAGGGGCTGGGCACAGAGGGAAGGTGGCACGTAGCAGAGGGTCTCGTGGGCCCATATCATGGTTCTGTCGTTGCCTCTGAGTGAACTGAGAAATACTGATGTGTTTTGAACAGAGGAATGACATGAGCTGACTTACGCTATCAAGCAGGCACTCAGTAAATATCGAGTTGAATTGAACTGAATTGATTTTGAGGGAAAAAAGCTACAGCTCTTGCAAGTTCTGCAAGTTATCAGACACTGATGAATGACAAAAATCAAAAAAGAGGTTATTGGGAAATACGTCTAGAACAATGGGAATAAACTGAATTTATATGAAATAGTGACCGCAGGTTAGAATGTTGACTTTTCCTTAATGATCTAAAAGTGATTTCTCAAGAGAACTTCAGTGGAAAAGTGTACACACACTTGTGCACACAGCTTTACATGGAAGGTTACAGTAGTTGATATTTTAAAAGGCAATTTGCAGTGGGAGTTCAACTACCTAAGAATAGACCCACGTTTACAGTAATGCTTAAAGGATTATTCTTTTTCTTTTGGGATATCTTAAAGTAGATACTAATAGATGCGAGCTGTTGATGACAATACAGAAAAGGTTTGAGAATTCCAAGAATAGTTACAAGAAGTCAAAATCTGTGCCTCCTTTTTCTGCTAAAATTCTTATCACATGGTGACGTATCAGAATTATACTTAGAAATTTAACATTCAACAGATTTTATTTACTCACAGGATGTTTTCTACTGACAGAAACAAAATATAGTGTGTTCACTAATTTGGATAGGAAGTTGGGATTTTCCTGTGATGAAAAATTGTCATTTGTCCTGTGATACCTACTTTTAATGCATTTTTAGGAAACAGATTCTAGACTCCAGCCAGCCTCCCTGCTGTCTGCTCTGGCAGCTGCCAGCTATTCCCAGAAAAGTGCTGGAATTTTCGGTGACACTAGCACGTATATCAACAAGGAAGTAGACCAAAACAGAAGCATGCTTCTATAAGGAAGGCTGGGGTGGTAAATCAATGTTTTCCTAAAGGGAAAGAAAAAAGAAAACATGACAGTGGAGGAAGAGTGTTTTCTTTTCAAGCTTCTCAGAGAGCATTTAGCCAGAAGCTGAAATAGAGGTGTCAATACAAAAGCTTAAGCATTTTAAATGTAATCTATGAAGGACCAGTGGAAGAAAGTAACAAAAAACACGCAAGAGGAATCTGAATTATCAGAGACAAATGGATATATTATCTTGTATGTTATTTTGAGGTTACCAAGACATTCTTAAGGAAAATTGACAAACACTGATTTTAATGATAGTGAAGGAATTTGGAGATAGTTTGAGAATTTTGTGATTTCACTCATTCACTCAGAAATTTATATTAATAGGACATGTTAGACCTTTACGTCTATTAATAGTATATATAGGAACCTGGAGCAACTCTCTTACTGAGGACAAATAGAGATGTCTGATATATATTTTTTGATAAAAATCTGATATAACACGTATATAATTCATCAAGAACATTCTCATATTAAAGGAAATTCTAGACGCCCTCTCTCAGAGACCCATTTCACATAATATATGGCTATAACAGCATGTGTATTATTATCATAGAGGTAAATATATATAAAGAGTTCTAAAGTCTTTTTACTGGACAGGGACAGATAAAAGTAAAACTTTATATTAGTCTTTGACTGTTAATGAAGTATGTTGTAATCTTGGGTGACCATTAAAACAATCTTAAATGTTTAGCTATGCCAGGGAAATAGAACAATAAAAAACACACAGTCAGATCATAAAGGAAGCCATGACAGGAGGTTAAAAAAAAGATAATAACATATCTGGAATAATTGCAAAGAGTAACATGGAATTTTTAAAAATCTGAGTAATTATATTACGTGTCATTGGAATAGCTCTAGAAATAAAAGCAAGATTGTCAGGCTTGAGTATAAAAAAAAAAACCAAATGCTGCTTATAAGAGACACATAACGTATAAATTTTTGGACAGTTTGCCCACGGCTGGAAAAAATTAACACGCATATAAGGACCAGAATATACCTGATATCACTCTACGAGTACCAAATAATATTTAATGGCAGGTAGGGTTACTAATGATAAGAGAGAGAGTTCATTATGATAATAATTTCAATTCACAGGGAAGCAATAGCATTATCTATCTATATGAAATTAATAACATTTCCACTCAGTATAATAAAGTAAAAATGAGAGTCAAATCCTAAATCATCTACGTGCATGTAAGCATACTTCTCTCAAAACTGACTGAACATGAAAAGAATTACAGAGCAGGGAAACAACTCAAATGACATTTTTGACATACGTAAAACACCACAAAGAACAGCACAATATACAGACCCTTTGTGAGAACCTAAGGGTTATAAAGAAAACCTGTTAATATGCTGGTCTCATGAAGCAAGTTTCAACAAAATTCAAACGATTGAATTATACAGAAAATATCCTCTGACCCTAGTAGAGGTAAGTTAGAAATTAATAATAAAAATACAATCTTAAATGTTTAGAAATTTTAAAAACACACTTTAAGTAATAAGCCAAAGAAGAAAATGTAATGGTAATTAGAATATTTGTTAATTTAAAAATAATAAGATATCATATTTGTAGGATGATGCTAAAGCAGTCCCTAGAGGAAAATATTTAGCTTTAAAATCATATAAAAGGAGAAATGCTAAGCATTAATGATCTTAGATTCCATCTCAAGAAAACAGAGGAAGAACATAATTACACTCAAACTAGATCGAAGACAGGGAATTGTAAAGATAACAAATTAATTGAATAAGCAATAGTACTAATGGTATTTCAATTTCCTCATTGGCTATGAGTACTAGATAGTGAATCTGGATTCTCTGGCTGCTACAACAGCTGGTTATGAGATAAAACAAAATATTTAATAATAACTAAGATTTTAACATAATAAAAATATGATGAGACCTCAAAGAAGAAAGAAAGGAGATAGCCCTGTATACATTGTAGGGTGCCACTGAACAAAGTTGGGGTAATTAGAACATCGAAAATAGAAGTGCCTGCAATTTGTTTAAACATGGCCAATATATGATGCATGAGGTCATACTTTTGCATTAGTACAAATTGTTCAGCTTTAGAAGATTCCATGAAAAGAAGTCACTATCTGAAAATCACAAAGGAAAGTACTTTGTCGTTTCTGCGTGACCTTTACCCCAGACCTACCAAATAGTCAATGAAAAATGTCAGAATTATAACTTCACTATTTTATAATGCCCAACTAAATAATATTTCAAGGAAATGATCACAGATGTCTGTTAAAATCAATGGGTAATAAAAGAAAAAATGAGAGTGAATTTTATAATGGATGTGTTAGTCTCCAAATGCCTGAAAATACTGGCTAATCTTCATATCAAAAAATAGGGACAACCCAACATTCTGTGTTTACAATGTATTATATATCAGGGCTTAAAAAACAGCGACCACTAATTATTCTTGCCAAATTAAGACACTGAATCTGATCAAGACTCCAGATATAAATCGTACTTTACAATAAATATGTGGGTCAGAAAAACATGTAAAGTACCACTGAGGAAGCAATCAGCAAAATCCAAAATGTGTAAAGTTGATCCTAGTGCCTTCATGAACTAAATTAAGCAAAATAAAAATGTGAGGGTGGGTATAGACTAAGGGCTGTGTTTGGATTACAATTCAAATGAATCAGTCATCATAGATAAGGAAGTATATATTTATTGGAGGAAATATATTGGGGAAAACTGAGGGAAACTGAATAGCAGATTTGTATAGTATTAGATCTCACTACTATTAATTTGTTCAGGTGTAAAACTGGAATTGGGCGGTACTTCAAAATAGTCACTGGAAGGGGTGGGGGGAGTATAGATAAAATAATATTGGCTACGTGTTGCTAATTGGTGAACCTGATACATATATGGGGATACACTGAACTGTTATTTTTACTTTTGTAAATATTTAAAATTTTTTAAAGTTTCAGAATCAACGTAATTCACTAGATTAACAAAAAAAGGAAAACCATATGATGATCTTGATAGTTGCAAGAAAATTTATGGTATTAAAATTCTAACAGTGAAAAAGGTGGAAATCATGAATCTGCAAAATATTATGTACAAAACACTGCAGAAAATGACTTGCCAAATATTGAACTATTGACAAGATGCTCACTATTTGTATTTAAATTTACTGGTGTTTCTGGAGAGTGAAGTAAGTCAAAAGAAAGAATACAAAATTAACAACAGAAAGACAAAAAAATGTTAATTATTTGAAGGCATTTTATTTGATTATATGGAAAATTCAAAATATTCTATGAACTCTTAGTTAATAAGTGAGCTGATCAAGATTCTTAGATGCGAAATTATTATATAGAAATCATTTACATTTTTAAACTAGAATTAGCTAATGAGAAAATACAATTTTACCATTTACAACGCCATAAAAAACCAAATTTCTAGGAAAAAACACCTTAAAAAATGTACAAGATTTCTTCTCAGAAAATGACTCAGTTGTGTAGGGAGAAAAAGACAGCTAAGTGGGGGAATGTATTATGCTCATGGATTGGAAGGCTCCATGTTTAATTTAAAGAACCAACTGTCACACAAGAAATACTCTACAGATTTAGTGTTATACCAAACACCAAAGATAAATCCCAGGAAGTCATTTTCCCCCAAGCAGAGCGCAATGTTTCCATGGCAGTGAAAGGAACCGACATTAGGTCACACAGTTAAAGAAGTAGAACAAGTGGAAGACATTTTTTTCTAGATATCAAAAGTGATGATGAACCTGAGCAACTTGCAGACTATGATATTGATGCAAGGATACAGGAGCAGTAATGAAGCACAGGAGAAACTGCAAGGACACACACACACACACACACACACACACACACACACACACACACACGTACTTAATCTTGACAAGTGCAGCTCCATGGACAGTGAGGAAAGAGCACTCTTTTCATTAACTGGTTCTGATTAATTGTAAAAATATAATTTCTGATGCTTCCTTCATACCATACCTAACCTTAATTCCAAGCTGACTATAGATTTAAATTGTAAAAGACCTCTAAAAAATAACAAAGGAGAGTAACTTTTTGTCCTCGGAGTAAGATTTTTTTTAATTGTCCATTACTAGTACAAGGGAAATAAATGATCATTTGAAGCACATTAAAATGAAGAACTTTTGTTCCTTAAAAGAGACGGTCAAGAGAGTGGTAAAGCAAGCCATTCTTTGGAAGAATAAATATATATATATATATATATATATATATATATATATATATATATATATATATACACTCATGTACGTAACTAAAGCTGTTGCCCAGAGTATATAAAGATTTCCTAAAAATTAGTAAAAAAAAAAAAAAAATCTTTTCAATAAATAAATGGACGCAATCATCAACAAAGTACATTAAAAAGCCAGTGTCTAAATGGCAATGGACTCAATCTCATTAATAATCAGGTAAATTAAAATTAAAGTTAAAAGGACACCTGTTGAAGAACCATGCTATGAATAGCCCAGAGTAGAACTGTTTTTTCTATTAGGGATCTTAAAATGTACCCTATAGCATCTGGGTTCATTGAAGTTTTTATAAACAGGTGAATGATATTTTCGTTATGGATGGCTTATTCTGCATCAGTGCGAAGTACAGATTTGAAGATGACACAGTTAGATGAAGAAGAAAATAGAATGCTGACTGCTGTAGATGATAATCTGAATGAAAGATGAGGAAGGTCTTAACCCGGTGAGGAAGGCGATTTGGAGTTAGCAGAATAAATATTTAGCTCAGGGTTCATATACTCCCTTTCTCCTTCCTAAAGGGAAGCGTCTGACACTTTCCCATCACGAGGCTGAACCTTATCTATGGGGAGAAAAAAGACATCAGACACATGGAGCAAAAGACCCACAGGGACAAAAGTTAATTCGAGGCTACCTGGCTATGAAAGGAAATATACATTAGAAGTGAAGGGGGAAGGCACATATATAGCTTTCTAGGTAAAGAGCAAGTGTCTCTGTTACAGCTTCATTTGTTTCACCTTTCAGTTTCATGGTTGGGATTAACTGCTTACCCTATTTCTGTAAGACAGATGACCCTTCTGTTTCTGTAGGATGTATGCTGTCTTTCTATGCATTTTCTGCCAGCAGTGTCTAAATTCTGTGTGACTCCCACTTTCTCTTTCTTTTCCCACAGTATACCTTTCCTACCAGGATGAAATTTTTATCAGGATAATAAACTGTAAAATTGAGGTTTAAGCTAAAATAACAACAATAATATGCTAAATCTCTTCTGACCATGCATGTTGTAAGAGGGTCAGACATTCTGTTTCCTCTTCATGTTGTGGTTCAAGGCTCTGTGTTTGTCTAGTTTCCTCGCACTCTCAAAACTCCTGTCCAAAGGCACTTCAGGAAGCAAGCACATGGCCAACCAAAAAATTGCAATTAATTTGGTGTCTTTGGAGCAGAGGAGAGCGTGAGGAAGTACGACAAAGACCCTCACGCTCTGGGCTGGTGGGCAGTGCAGGAAGGTATTTATTTCATATTTTTCCAATCACGAATGCTTCCTTCCCTTATATAGCACTATGTTATCTAGACCTTTGTGCTCTATGGTATGCATTTTGTGACTTTAGTCCTATTTTTCAAATCAATGTCAGGAATAAATGTCACTTTCTCACAGAGACATCCAAAATTAGGGAATTAAGGAAGAAGTGTTTTACTTTAGATTTGGTATCAAAATGCTATAAAAATAGAATAGTGGTGAGTAAGTATCGTTTTATAGATACTACTCAATTTCTTCAAAATTGAATCACGAATGTTTAAAGTCATAGATAAAACCATATCAATTTATGGCCTAAAGCATGCATAAAAGATAAGTAAAAATTACGCTGGCTTTTCAAATTTAAAAAAAGGGTCTGTATTTCACAGTCTCCTCTGAGGTGTTGTTGTTTTATTTTTTTCTTGTTTTATCTCTGATTTCATTTCAATGGCAAGGTGAAACTTTTGCGATGTTTCTTTTCCTCCTTCTACTTCACGAAGAGTGCATTCTCTTTAATCCGCCATTTCCCTGTGTTGTTTGTTTGCTTTTTAGTATATAGTGGGCATGTGTGCCCCTCCCTTTCAGAGGGATGCCAGAAACATTTTTCAAAGAAGACAAAGAAAGCATTTTTTTAAAAAAAGACGGTAAGCCTGAATTATTGATAGGCTCGCTCATTCAAAAGGGTTTGACCAGGGTGACTGTGGCTCCTGTCTGCTTTCCTCTGGGTTCTGCCTTAGGGCACACCTTCTGCCAGTGGCTCTGTACCCTGCCGGGAACACCAGGCTTGTTCTTTGCTCCTTTTCCCTGCCGGGTGATTTTTGAAAGCTTGACTGTTTACTGGTACAAAGCAATGACCCAAACAGAGCACAAAACCCGATGAAGATAGTCTATGAGGGGGCCTGCCGGTACATGATTGCTGGCTGCAGTTAGGACATGGAGAAAAGAAAACAAAGCATCTATTAAGAAGTAGCCACAGGAAGAGCTGCAGAACTTTCTACGAATTATTTTCCTGCGATAAACAAAGGAATGAACTAGATGTCCACAAACTCCATGTTGGTTTTCTTTTCCTTTTTTTATTCTGCACCAAAAATAATTAAGTAATGATGAGAGAGGGCGAGGGAGAGAGAGGGTTTGTGTATTTAAGGAAAGAGACTTTTCTCTCTTTAAGGTTTGAGTGCTGTTTGTTGGGTGAGGAACATGTAAGGAAGGGAGCGGGCAGGGAGGGAATACATAGGCACACAACCTCAGTTTTTTTTTTTTTTTTTTTTTTTTTGCTGTACGCGGGCCTCTCACTGTTGTGGCCTCTCCCGCTGCGGAGCACAGGCTCCGGACGCGCAGGCTCAGCAGCCATGGCTCACGGGCCCAGCCGCTCCGCGGCATGTGGGATCTTCCCGGCCCGGGGCACGAGCCCGTGTCCCCTGCATCGGCAGGCGGACTCTCAACCACTGCGCCACCAGGGAAGCCCTCAACCTCAGTTTTTAAAAGAGATTTTGGCAGAAAAATTTTCTGAGATTCTGGTCTATTTTTGCCTCGTGGATGAAGTTAAAGGCTGGGAGAGGATAAAACACTCCCTGTCACTATTTTCCCTAACATTCATAAATAGGGTGTTCGTATTTTTCTCTTACCAATCATGGAGCAGGGAGGCAGGCATCCTGGCCATAGGTCACAGGATGGGTCATATAATGACCCAGAATCTGTCTTTTCTCTAAGCCCATGAGGCTGAGGGAAAGAAAAATATGCTAAGATTAATATTTGCCAGATAGAATCAAATTTGATTCTTAGTGTACTTCCAGAGGTGCATAGAAATAGTTAACCATTTCTATGGCCATGAAGCTATGCCAATGACAATACTGTCATTTGTTTTCCTAATATCATCTTATCCTTACCTACCTGAGATGAAGTACATTCAACAAGTAGCACTATTCTTGGAAAATGAATATATTGTTGCATCTGATTTGCTATTTTTCACTTGAGGATTTTGGGGTCAAGTTTAATATATTAAGTGGAAATATATTGAACAAATTGAAGTTACAGAATTCCCAAGGAATTCCAATTCCGTAAGTGTTAAACTAAGCATAAAAATAAATTAAACTCTAGTTTATAACATACAGGATGGAGAGGTAAAGTATGAGTATCTTAAAAATAAGAAGCATTAATAGATGGGTACAGGATTGGGTAGGTATACATGCAATAAACAGGACTGCACAAACTGGTTCTTGCAGAAGTTAGGTAGTGCCCCATATCCGCATTCACTGTATACTTGCAAATTTTCTGCATTTCAAGGTTTTTATAAAGAAATACAGGAAATTAAAGTATGATGTGTACTGAATAATACACTCTGCTTCATTATAGATTCTTACAAGTGAAACAATAAATTTTTTTGAATCCGCATAAATGAATGGCTTTCTATAACCTCTTTTAATAATATTTCATCTGACAGTTGTTAAAAAGAAACCCACTAAGATCATGGATTCCCTAATGACCGCTTTGGAGATTAAAAGCATGCCACATTGTGTCAGGTGAATTCTTAATGGCAACAACTTTCCATAAACAGAGAAACTCAATTAAGGGGGATGCCATTCTGAGGAGATTTCTTGAGAGTATTTGGGAGGAAAGTACTTGGCTGGGCACTTGTGTACTCTGATTCATAAAATGTTCCCAGGATTCCTGGTTCCAACCCAGTTTGGCAAGCAAAGTGGAAAAGTAGTGAACTCAAACGATCTTTCAACATGTTTCGGTAAAGTTGCATTAGTAATCTAAAAAGAGAATATTTCTTTCAAATATTTCCTCTATCTGTCACCCACTAAACATGGAACTTTGATAGATAGAATTTTATACTATTTTAAAATATGATTTCCAAAGATTTGATAAGTAAAAATGTGGAAAATGTGTATTTTGGTACCAGAAACAAGGTATAATTGGGAAATCTTAAATTTCTTAAATATGGTTTAAGGTTTATATGTTTTACTATTTTATAAACCCGCATGATAATTTACAAAAATATGTAGAATGAACGTTCAAATAGTGAATGAGTGCAATGACTAGGTTTTAAAGCAGTTTCGTAAAGTAATGGCTAGGAAAAGGTATCCCACCCAAGTTCTGTGAATATGTAAACTATCTTCCTTAAAGATAATGTAGTAGAAATGGTTACAGCTTCTGTGCAACCTTGCAGAAGGCTGAAAAGAAATGCGCTGGCTTCAGGAGCCGTTTGTATTGTGTGAGATGCCCACCAACAACTTGCATTGCCATTGCTGGGGGCTTTCAAGAGAAATGTCACTCCTCACAGCAAGTGATGAGATTTGACATATGGCATCAAAGCATCATTAAAACCACACCTGCTGCAGAAGAGGCTGTGCCTTTCAAGACATTTTCAAGCAGAAAAGGTTACACTGAATATCCGAAAGGCTAAGGCTTATTTCTTTTCTTTGCAGACAATTAAATGCTCTAAAGAAGAAAGTAAATTTCACAAATTCATGTAAGAAAAAAATCTACTCTTGCAGTATACCTTTTTTAAAACAACTTTATGAAGGTAACACTTTTTTTTTTTTTTCTTTTGCATCACTAGAACATACAATATAACCTAATAAGTATTGATTTCTGTGAGAAAAGTTTTGTCAGGAATCATAGCACACAGGGGCCTGAAAATGTCATGGTTTTGCTCTTTGGGAACAAGTCTACTTTTTAAGAACTTTTCACCTCTGCTCTATATATTCAACTCCGGAAAGGAAGGTGGTGTCATTTCTTGAGCATTAATTCTATGGCAATGGTTTACATATTTTATTCTCTAGTCTCACCTGGTGATGTATATAGATAAAGAAGCTATGTCAGGGTGGTTAAATAATGTTTTCAAGCTCATACAACCAAAGCGGCAGAGTTGGATTTTAAGTCCGAGCTGGTCAAATGTAAAAAGTTTGTATTCTCGTTTCTTTAGGCTAATGATATCCTCTATGTTCCAGACTGGATTGTATGTATCTGGCAAAGGAAAATAAGTGTTGGTCTCTGAGCTCACATATTTTATGATTAGTTTGTGAGGTAGGGCATATTCATAAAAGAAAAAAAAGAAACATGGTGTGGCATCTGTTCAGCGTTAAATAACTAGTACAGACAATATGCACCACCGCATCCAATAGAGCCAATGAACAGGCACTCGGGAAAGGCTCCTGTGGGGCGTGGAACTGACATGGGATCAGACGAATCGGAAAGAGTTAAGTCAAAAGCTTGAGGGACACATATCAATAGGAATACTGTGAGCAGTATATATGCGGCATTTTTTTTTTTTTTTTTTTCTTTTTGCGGTACGCGGGCCTCTCACTGTTGTGGCCTCTCCCGTTGCGGAGCACAGGCTCCGGACGCGCAGGCTCAGCGGCCATGGCTCACGGGCCCAGCCACTCCGCGGCATGTGGGATCTTCCCGGACCGGGGCAGGAACCCGCGT